>NC_092821.1:114484959-114714959 GCF_023375885.2 Dermacentor andersoni | reverse complement strand
ATGACGGGAAGCACACGGATTAAGCTAAACTTCGTCCTTCTGGCTTTATATAGCTTCGTGACTTTCCAAAAGAGCATTCTTGAAAGAAAGTGCTGCGTTATACATAATTAATACACATTATTACTACTTTCCGACTGTAGTATTCGAAAACAGCACCTCTAGCACAGAAGCTCGATACTGAAACCATTATGCCACGAACGCTTTTTTTTTTTTATTGCCTCGTTTGACACAGAGTTTACGAGCTCAGAAGAACAGAATCGAATCTGTGCCTCATTGTATCGAAGTGCAGAAGGTGCAGACGTATGTACCGGAGTGGGTTCCAAGATTGGAAATGTTGTTGCGCATGCCGAGATACTGATGACTTGTAGTCAGCAAACAGCTGACGGTTCTCGGTACTATGATCTCGTTATTAGGCCACGGGCGCATGGACAAGCGTAACCACTGCAAGTAGCAGTGTTCATGCCTACATGCAGTCTTATTACCTGCTGCAATTAAAAAAAAACATCTATTAAGTCCTTCGAAATTTAGTCCACTGTAGGCCCAGATAAAACGTAATAAACCAAGCCACAACCAGGTCAGAAGCCCCAAGCACCAAGATCAGAAAAAAGAAAAACTGTGCGCTACCCATGGTTCCCGCTGTGGCTGAACGATCGCAGCTCCCTCTCTAGTAATCATTGGAGGGAACTCTACGGGTTCGGCCGCTTGGCCGAGTATGAACGCCGCATTATGTCATTCGGGGCGCCGCGGGATGCCGACGAAGACCTTCCTATACGGTCGCGAGACGCCCCGCACTGTTGCCACATCGGAGCGGCCGCGCCGATGCAGCTCAAGCAGCAGCGGCAACGGAAACCTCGGGTCACCGTCGGAGCAGCCGTCACTCCTGCTGCCGCTATGTTGACTCTCTCGCCGGGCGCACTTCGCACCCCCCCCCCCCCCCTCCCCGGCGATGTCCTTGGAAATACGTGTGGCCCAGACTACGAATGAGACCATCGCCGCCGAAGCTGCTGTGCTCTTGTGTTTGCTGACCTTTCTTTCTTTCTTTCTTTCTTTCTTTCTTTCTTTTGTAGAGGAATATTGCTTGAAGGAGGAACGAAGGAGAGTCGATCGTCTTCGTCGTCACTTGCAATGAGCCACTTCAGAGATACAAGCGCGACGCAGCGTGACATGTGTCCGAGTACCTCAGTATTAAAAGATTTTACTAATAAAGAACTTTCGGTGTTAAAGTATTAGAGGTATATAGTCTTACAGGAATACATTATTGTGCTCCCTAAGTATTCGAGGACTGTGATGGTATGTTTCCTATTTCTTGCTGTAGTGTTTTCAGACATGATACACTTCATATCGTTCGTCGTTTATCTTTAACATGCGCCTTTCTTACAATGCCAACCATCTTTAGCGCTTCATAACAGGCAGATTGCAGTGAATAGGTAAGCACGTGAGTAGGTCTGCTTCGCTCCTCTCTGCGTGGAAGAGGTCTCTCCGAAAGAATTCAACTAACACAGTGCGGCTGAGGAAGTTGTCGTTGAGAGGCACGGAGCTAATAACGCACCGGCACCATCACCCGCGCCAGTTTAGTAACACGACACCACGCCCACGAGGACGTCGAATTATAGCTGCAGGAAACGAGCGAAAAAAACTGAGGGTAATGTGCAGGAAGCCAGACGTATACTAAAGAAATGGCGCAGCCAAGAGGCATGAGAGGCTGCGAAGGCGTAGCGCGCTTACTTGTAGCACAATATTTAGCAACCTTGAGGTATAGCAAACCGGACGCCCGTCTGGCTGTCCTCCCTGCCATGCTTCTCCTTGCTGTTGCTCTTTCTCTAGCAACGTTGGAGCATGAACTTGCATCGTAAGCGTTTAAGGAACACTGACAAGGTGTTTTGCCAGTTGTAGAAACTCTACTCCGCACGCTTCTCGCGCTTAGAAAGATGGCATCTAGCTATATAGCGTGACGGTTTGGGAGAAGTTCAAAGTTCGAGCGCAACCCCTCCGAAAATTTTCGGCCGTTGACAGCGATAGCAAGAGCACTCACAGCAATAGCAAGATTTAGCGTTGCTCTCGCACACATTGCACCGTCGTTACCATGCGCGTTACTTGTGACACGTTGCCCCCGACACAGCACGAAGGGCAAATTTACTATCTGGCACGAGAAACACAGCCCCCCGGCAACCGAGCAGGCGTCTCACGACGCCGGCGTCCCGACTTGCAGCGCCAGTGGCGTTGCAGGCGTCCCATCTGGAAAGCGCACGGAATGAGATCGACGGCTTTTGTCAGTCCCCAGTGAAAATTTGGATACGCTTAGCTTGACGCTTAACTGTGTGCGTTTCAATCACAGCAGTGCATGCACACTGCAGCTCAGCATGAACTCTGTAGTGTGCCTATAGTATACCTATGGCGCAACGTTCATGCCGGTAGCGGTAGGCAGGACTCTGGCCTACCACTGCATCGCGGAGCCGAATGAGCGGAGCCGAGTGTAGACGGTTGTGTTCACTTCGCTTCGTCGTTTTACGGCGATAGCACTTGCATGGACACTCCAAGCGGTTTCTAGCCGTTGGAGTGACCGTGAGGTTCCGGATATATGTGCGTATACGTATGCTACACGCCACGCCATGCTATATTACATGCGGCATACGCGTTTTATATTGCCACACAATTCTATCACTACAGTTGCTCATGCCAAGCCTTTGATTTTTGACAAAATTACTCGTCAGAATTCTGAGAATGGCAGCCCACAAATGAATGTTATGAAACAAAACACCTACAGAGCATGTCCTTTACCTTAAATCTTTTCAGACTTAAATATTAAAAGTGTGAAACGATAACAGAGCTCAGATCTGAAAATGATGGATGGATGGATGGATGGATGGATGGATGGATGGATGGATGGATGGATGGATGGATGGATGGATGGATGGATGCAAAATTTTAATAAGGTCCTGAGGTACGCGACTGAGCGCGCTGCGGGCCGCTCCCATGTTGGGACAGTCAGGCCTTGCCCGACCGCCGCATCGTGGGCCCTCTGGACAGCCCATAGTTGCGCCCCGGCATCGGGGCTTTTGATAGCGGAGAGCCACTTGTCTTCATTTATTTGTTCTGTGCCTCGTAACGAGGGGCAACGCCAGAGCATATGGTCTAGTCTAGCGATGTCATTGCAGTGCCTGCAAGAACTAGTGGCATAGGTGTCGGGATAAATTTTGTGGAATAAAGCCGGGTTGGGATATGAGCCTGTTTGCAATAATCTGAGGGTCAATGCCTGCGCTCTGCTTAACTTCTTGTTTGGAAGGGGAAAGTCTCTCCTGCCGAGATAAAAGTGCTGCGCAATTTCGTTGTATGTGGTCGGTTGATCTCTGTTCTCCACCACTGCGGGCCGGCGTTGGAGTTCTCCATGGTCGCGGAAAGCGAGACCTCGCGCTTTGGAGTGGGCCAGCTCGTTGAGGTTTGTGGGGCCTCCCATGATGGATCCCATGTGAGCGGGGAACCACGTGAGAGTGTGGGTGGCGATGCTTTTGCCGTCAAGGATGCGACAGGCTTCCTTATTGTATTGTATTGGCGAGGCTGTATTGTATTGGCGAGGCTGTGCACTGCTTCCGGGATCGGCCCAGGAGAGAGGTTCCAAACATACCCCACACAGAAAAGTGGTGTTGAAGTCGCTAAGGAAGAGGTTAAATTTAATTAATATGCACAAATGAAAGTGTCCGATGGCAGGATTCAAACACAGGACCCCTAACACAAAAGCTCACTTTTTACTTAGCCAGCTTACGTTCACTTCATTTCACACTGCCACAACAGCTACGAGTCTTAGATTCCGCTTTATATTCTAACATGCTGCTGTCGCATTCATTGCTTCGATGGCGAAACTATGATAATTATTTTTGCAGCCAAATGCACTGCCCGTGTCTGGATACCGCCTAACCCTCCGCGCGGCCTGCGCATGCGCCGTCGATAGGTGGACAGCACGTCGACGACGACGTCTGCTCTAACGTCGACGACGCGAACGTGACTCGAGCATCGGTATAATCGCTGTCACAACAAAAAAAAAAGTTATGGGGTTTCACGTGCAATACCGCGATCAGATTATGAGGCGCGGCCGTAGTGAGGGAGGACTCCACATTAATTTTGACCACCTGCGGTCGTTTAACGTGAACCAAAACGTACGTGCACGAGCATTTTTTTATTGTTATTATTATTATTTCCCATCTCTGCTCCATCAATATGCGGTCGCCGCGGCCCGGGTGATCGAACCCGCAACCTAGATCTCAGCAGCGTCGCGCCGTGTAGCCGCTTAGCTGCCTCGGCCGGTCTGAGAAAAAAGTTCAGTTCGGTCAATTCAGTTCAGTTCGGTCAATTCAGTTCAGTTCAGTTCAGTTCAGCAAAAAGTTTAGTTCAATTTGACACCGAAGTTTGGTGCCAGCCTGGCGTCATCGCCAGTGTTCAGACCTCGTGATGTATAGAGGTAAATTAGTGGACGTCGTCTAAAAACGATGAGGATGACTGCTGGTGTTTATTGGCGCAAGGGAAAAGAGCGGCGAGGCCACGATAATAGTAAGATCTTGACGAGGTCTAGTTGGTTCATACTTAGAACTGAGGTTAAACAGCGCGAAAAAAGACGAGGACACAAGGAAACAGATACCACAAACAAGCGCTGACTGCCAACTGGAAGTTTATTTGAAATTCACCGGACATCTACACCTTTTTTAAGCATAGGCATGCGCACATCAGTCGCAAAAACATCTGCAAATCAACAAACATTATAATCTTTCTTCCAAAAAGGTGATTTCTTTTCCCGACAAGGCAAGAGAGGGAGCTCTAACACGTTTATCTCCTTCCTTTCTAATGTGAAAGGCCTCTATTTCCCTTTCCCTCTTACCCTTTCCTTTCCCTGTGAATTTTGTCTTTTAAAATATGGGGGTGCACTGACACTTGTTAGAGTGTCCGGCTAAATGACTGCCATATCCATTTTCTAGGTTACTGCTGTGCTGACGAGCTCTTTCATTGAAGCACCTGTCCCGTTTGATCTATGTAAATTTTTCCACAGCTGAGCGGTATCTGATAGATAACGACAATAGGCTTTCATTTGCATATGAACTGCGAATATCGAGAGGTGGATGAAACGGCGGCTGTATAGAGGCCTAAAGGAAGCAGTCGTTGAAAAGCACGCAAATATTTAGTACGTGTTGAAACTAGACAGTGACAGTACGTATTCAAAGTAGACAGTCACACACGACATGAGCTACAAAGGTAGGATGTATTACGTAGAAGCGATCTACTAAAGTACGTCGCTAGAAGTGACGCTACACCACCTCGCCAAAGCCCTTAAGAGGAAGCTTTAGCTCGGGTGCTCCTATTTAAATACATGTAAAAGGAGAATTCGTTTTTCTCGGTAACCACTGCACCAAATTTGACGGGGTTTGCTGCATTTAAAAGAAAAACTTAGAATCTAGTGACTGTTGGTTTTGAATTCTCGATTTAGGTTTTCAACTTTTTATAAAAATTTGGCAAAAATCGCAAGTTTTCAGGAAACGAAACTATCAAGTTTACAACTATGTTACTCAGCAAGAAAAAATGATATCGCAATTCTGTGGATTGTGTCTCATAGCACATCTAAAGCGGACAAAATTGATATGTTGCACATGAATCTAAAAAAAGTTATTAATGTGTAACTCCAACTTTTGCAGCGCCCTTGTAAACAACGTAACAAATTCACGTAAGATGTAAAATGACACATCAAATTTGTCCGCTTTGAATGGTCTAATCTAAAAAGATAGTTTGATTATTAGGTGAGAAAATGAAGGTCCAAGTATCACTATTTCAATTTCGCGCCGAAACCCCAGCGCCGGTACGTCAGCGTGACGTCAGGGCTTCCAAATTATGTTTTCGCATTTGGGCAGCGTTGGCTGAGTAAAGGTTCCCGAAACTTGCCATGTTTAATATTTGGTTCCTTTAGAACACAATGTAGTCAATTTGTACCGCTATATATAATTAGTAGGCCCTAGAAGATGCCATAAAAATCCATGACGTCACAGCCATCAGCTGCGGGAACTTAAGTAGGCGGCGCCACCCGTATTTCGTTGTTGCGCTTTTTCTGGCTTACCAAACGTCTTATCGTTGCAAGAGTGGTGTTTTTGGTGTTGTAGAAATGTAATTTACTGATGCAGAAGAAATCATTTTTCCCTTTAGTGTCCCTTTAAGCACAAGGGCCTCGTCGCCTTACGACGAGGCTAGCCAAGGCTACGTTGCTCAGACAAGAAACAAGTAAGGGCGCATGCGCGTGTTTCCTGTAGCTGTTCTCACTTACGACAGCGGTACGGATCGCAGGAACGAAGCGAGCCACTGCATCGTGACGTCACGCACATCCCAACCGGTTTCTTAGCAACGACTTAAAAAGTGGTTCGCAGAGACAAGTATTATAGTAAATTACTTCCGGCGTTGTGACACTTGTGACTATCTTTCCTATAGGGTTTAAACGGCGCTAACTTGAATGTAGCGAAAAAAAAATATATATATATAACTATAGAAGCGGAACCTGCCATGCCAGTAGTTATTTATGGTTCCCACCACCTGCATAACACTCCCTTGCAATTCCCATTTGCATATTCAATGGCCAGCTTCGCATCAAATGAGCTTTTTTTTTAAACAAAAACTGAACCAAGCCCGCAAGACGTGGGAACTCAATTTCGCAGCCCAACAATCGATTAATCATTTATTCGATAATAGGTCAGCAGCGTTAAAGCATTCAGTGATCGCCCAAATACCTTACCGGCGCGATACGTTGCATTGTAAAAAAAAAAAGAAAAAATTGGCAAAATGATGACGCCGGGAAATCGGTGCGCGAATCGATCAGCGCACGCAAATTAGCTTCATCGCACTAATTACCTCCCGCGCGGGAATTCCCCGCCAGTCGCAGCCCGTCGACGTGCTGACGTGGCGAGAGGTATGGCGCGTGCGCCCCGTATGGTTTCCCCAGAATGCGTCGGAAGAGTCAGCCACCCGCAACCGGTGTGACCGCTACGCTTAACTTGAATGAATCGAGCGCGTTTTAAGCGGAACGCCCGTCCGATGGTATCGTATGGCGGAGCTCTCGGACATCCACTACTGAGAGCAAGCAAGCAGGTAAATCGAGATTGTTAAAACAACTGCATCGTACCAATCTAGGTTTTACATAGCCGCCATTTTGCGATAACTTCTTTAGAAAGGCTTGTTACATAAAAATTTTTAAAAAAGACTGCTTTCTTTTTTTTTTTTTTCCGACATACTGGCCGATTCGCCACTCTTTCCTGGAATATGATGGAACTGGGAGGACGGTACTAGTGTACCCTCTTATCAAATTAATATCTATCTATCTATCTATCTATCTATCTATCTATCTATCTATCTATCTATCTGTCTGTCTGTCTGTCTGTCTGTCTGTCTGTCTGTCTGTCTGTCTGTCTGTCTGTCTGTCTGTCTGTCTGTCTGTCTGTCTGTCTGTCTGTCTGTCTGTCTGTCTGTCTGTCTGTCTGTCTGTCTGTCTGTCTGTCTGTCTGTCTGTCTGTCTGTCTGTCTGTCTGTCTGTCTGTCTGTCTGTCTGTCTGTCTGTCTGTCTGTCTGTCTGTCTGTCTGTCTGTCTGTCTGTCTGTCTGTCTGTCTGTCTGTCTGTCTGTCTGTCTGTCTGTCTGTCTGTCTGTCTGTCTGTCTGTCTGTCTGTCTGTCTGTCTGTCTGTCTGTCTGTCTGTCTGTCTGTCTGTCTGTCTGTCTGTCTGTCTGTCTGTCTGTCTGTCTGTCTGTCTGTCTGTCTGTCTGTCTGTCTGTCTGTCTGTCTGTCTGTCTGTCTGTCTGTCTGTCTGTCTGTCTGTCTGTCTGTCTGTCTGTCTGTCTGTCTGTCTGTCTGTCTGTCTGTCTGTCTGTCTGTCTGTCTGTCTGTCTGTCTGTCTGTCTGTCTGTCTGTCTGTCTGTCTGTCTGTCTGTCTGTCTGTCTGTCTGTCTGTCTGTCTGTCTGTCTGTCTGTCTGTCTGTCTGTCTGTCTGTCTGTCTGTCTGTCTGTCTGTCTGTCTGTCTGTCTGTCTGTCTGTCTGTCTGTCTGTCTGTCTGTCTGTCTGTCTGTCTGTCTGTCTGTCTGTCTGTCTGTCTGTCTGTCTGTCTGTCTGTCTGTCTGTCTGTCTGTCTGTCTGTCTGTCTGTCTGTCTGTCTGTCTGTCTGTCTGTCTGTCTGTCTGTCTGTCTGTCTGTCTGTCTGTCTGTCTGTCTGTCTGTCTGTCTGTCTGTCTGTCTGTCTGTCTGTCTGTCTGTCTGTCCGTCCGTCCGTCCGTCCGTCCGTCCGTCCGTCCGTCCGTCCGTCCGTCCGTCCGTCCGTCCGTCCGTCCGTCCGTCCGTCCGTCCGTCCGTCCGTCCGTCCGTCCGTCCGTCCGTCCGTCCGTCCGTCCGTCCGTCCGTCCGTCCGTCCGTCCGTCCGTCCGTCCGTCCGTCCGTCCGTCCGTCCGTCCGTCCGTCCGTCCGTCCGTCCGTCCGTCCGTCCGTCTGTCTGTCTGTCTGTCTGTCTGTCTGTCTGTCTGTCTGTCTGTCTGCTTGCTTGCTTGCTTGCTTGCTTGCTTGCTTGCTTGCTTGCTTGCTTGCTTCTCCAAACGAAGCCTCTACAATCCATATATACCCGTACGTATGTCACTATGTGTGCATGTGGACAGCCAGCGCATGCAGCAATGACCGAAGACTCGGACAAGAAATGATGCACGAAACAAAGGCTGTCTTCAAACATAGGTTTATGCCGAAACCCGTAAGTTACTGATACGTCTTACTCACTCACTTCTCATAGACATCTCATAAGAAAAGCGAACCTAAAGAAGATTACCAAAAAAAAAGGGGGGGGGGGGGGAGTAACATTAGAGAACATGGACCGCTTTGCATAGCGAAGGCCACATCCCATAATCGTAATTTTTTTCCTTGCTGTATTAATTTGATTGGCTCCGCGGTTTGGTAGCCGCAAAGCACAATACAGGGTTATGTGAGACGCCTATAGTGAGAGGGCTCCTGAATAAATTTGACCACCTAGTGTTTTGAAACACGTGCACCTGAATTTCGGTACAAGAGCCTTTCGGCATTTGGCCTCCATTTAAATGGAGCCACACCGCAGACGGTAACCGACACCGCGACGGCGTTCCCAGCAGAAGAATGACGTGCTCCCCGATGCCACCACGACGGGCGTAATTTTCCCAAGTTATCGATATGTCTGAACATTCTTACGCCCGATCAATAGGAGAACGTCTATAGACTTTGTGTTTGGGAAAGTCTTTTTCTTCTTCTTCTTCTTCCGCTGTTTATACGTCGCAATGAGATTGCCGTATTTATTCGAACATAGGCCGGCCTCTTGTTTTTCGAGACAGTTACTCAAACTGAGCTGTCGCCTGAACTCGTGAGAAGAGCTAGCAAAGTATCCTGTTGATAGCACAGAAACGGTTCCAACGTAACGGCAAATACCCCTGTGGACTACGGTGGTGGGCTCCGGGACCTGTAATGCGCCCTTGAACAACCCTTGTCACACCTGGTACCCAAAGAGGTCACAGGCACAAGGGTAAGAAGGGCTACTATGATCAAATCTTAGCCCAAAAGGCCGACCCGTGTCGGCCACGTCTACGATCGCGCCGCCCTCTCTTTGTCGGCATTCCAAGCGCTTGCGTATCTAGTTTCCTTTCCTTCCGCTCCCGCCGTGGTGGCGGTGCCATCGAAACGTCACACACGTCTACTGTCCTCCGACTCCTTGCCAGTATCGGCAGAATTAAGTTCTCACACACCTTTCGGAAAATAAAAATTGTTGGAACAGCTACGTGATGATGAATACCTAAACACTGATGTTGAAGACTAATTTTAGCTAGCAGGCGTGTTTGTAGACTCTGAACAGTTCATGGAATGCATATGGGGCGTTGTCTGCATATGTCCTGTAGGTGCACCAAGCCTGTTATACTTAGTGGCACAGGCTGGAGCACCTTTCTTTTATATTTCTCTTTGAGCTCCCAAATAATATATGTACTCCGGCTCCTCGGGGCGGCGGTTCCGTCGTTCTTGCCAATGTGTATAACGACCAGAAAGACGAGTTGCCGCCTTCCATTCTAAATTTCACTTCTCTTCTGTCGTTCCCAAGGAGCAACACGCCTACGAAGAGCGACGTCCCGCATGAGCTTGGCGATTTGTGCACGATCTTTATCGGTGGTGCTTGTCGCCCGCCGACGGCGATTGCATTCTCGTATCTGTTCCTTCCGTCGCTCTTCATGAGCGCGTTTCTCCTCGGGAGTCCGGACTATGCGAGAATATGAAGGAATTAATGTAACAGCGACAGATGTGATACGAGAATGTGTGCGCCTACCTATCGTCACGATGACCACAGATCAAGACAATTAATATGTCCGTACCTTTGTCCAAAATACTGTGTCACCTTCGTGTCGTGTGCTAAACAGCTTCGCTGGTCATCCACCTTCACAGTGTGGAATAGTTCATTTCTTTTTTACTGGTCTTCATACTTCGTTTTACTGAGCCACGCGTCGGTGATGCAACAAGAATGTTTGCGGTGCTCCGTAGGATATTATCTCTCCTCGCCTCCAGCTTGAGAGTATCGGCAGAAATAAGTTCTCACGTACCTTTCGGAAAATAAAAATTGTTGGAACAGTTACGTGATGATGAATACCTAAATAATGATGTTGAAGACTAGTTTTAGCTAGCAGGCGTGTTTGTAGACTCTGAAAGTTCATGGAATGCATATGAGGCGTTGTCTGCATATGTCCTGTAGGTGCACTATAACGTCACGAAAATGGGGAACAGATCGTGTCATCCCAGACATGCATCACGTTGTCAGCTCCTTCCCTCACCACCTAAAATTATGGTCTCGCAACCATGAAACACGTTTGATTTTCTATCAGTCTCTTCAGTGCTGGCGTTACCTGAATAGTGGTTCCTGGTTTCTGCCCACATTGGCGTTCCTTCTACACTAAATGTGTGCGCAATCAGCGACTCGGTGACAGTGAGAGCTGACAAGACATTATATATAGTACATACAGCGGACGAAATCTCCGCGAAAAAACATATCTCTGTTTCATCAACTGCCTGTCGTCTTTGTACATGCTTCGAACATTTTAACACTACTTTAATAACCGTAAGGACGCCATTTGGTTCTGAAACGTTCCCCAGGAATATTTGCAGAAACAGTTTGAAATTCCCACAGTATCCGCTATCGTGTCACACTATGCAAAGACGCACTGCTGGACATGTTTTTCATGCGAAAGCTCCAGGTGGCTCGTTGCAATGGCTCATAGGCAAAAAACAAAGCGGCGTCTAATACTGTGAAACATAAAATATCATCATCAGAAATGGGTCATACTCCCGTAAGCAAACAAAGCTGCAATGGCTGAATAAGAATGTAGAAAAGAAAGAAAGAAAGAAAGAAAGAAAGAAAGAAAGAAAGAACCCTTAGGTAGTACAATAGGTGCTCGCCTGTGTCATTGAGCAAGTCGACCTACAGCGTCATATGTGTACTCCATACAGCGGTTCGTTATGCCTTGCAAGAAAACAGACCCCTCCGACCGTATAACTTAATACATTACCATGCATGCAGCAGGCTTTCGCCTTCGCGGGTTACGGGAGTGCAACATGCTGCCGAACTTTTGCTCATAGAGCTGCACAGATTGCAGGAGACTTGCATGCAAGACCGAAAAGCAGAAACAATAGTTTCCTCAATAGTAAATTTCTCTCGGATGATTATGCACCTGACAGACACTTACGACGATGATTGGCACCCATTTTTCCTTACGCGTTTAGCTTCTCCTTTGTCTTTATTAGCGCTATCAAGGATTTTCTTCGTATGAAGTTAAATGCTATTTTATGTACTCGTCCCTTTCCTGATATTTGTTATGACCATCTTCGGACGCCATTTTAGTCCGTGCGAGAAATACAATGAAAGAAAGAAAAATTCGAGGGTAGCGCTACGGTTAACACGCCCCCAATGTCCTTTGTTGCAAAGGTATGAGTGTGATTCCCGCGTGGCCACAGTCCGCAACATCCACTTTTCCTTCGACCAATGATACGGAAGTCGCCGGAAGCCCGCAGTGGGATGACAAACACGACTTGTCAGGGGGGGGGGGGGGGAGAGGGGAATGAGACTGAAAACCAAAGTTTCAAAGTCTGAACTGCCGTCCTAGTTGAACCACATCGTCAGCAAAACGCACATACCCGCATAGAGAAGCAGGGAGCGCACCTTCCTCCGCTAAAGATACCGCTGACCTTTACCGCAGATTTCCCCCTTATAACAAAGCCGCAGTGCTTGTTTCTCCTCATTGTTCTCTCTACACATTTCTTAGCACTTGGCTGCTCCGATTTCTTCGTTTCATTTCTTCCGACCCCACTAAAGGTGAATGATAACTCGCCTTCTTGCTCACAACTTCAAAGCACTACGAGATCCCGATATTCCACGTGACCACTTTTGCGTTTTTCTTCGGGCGGAGAAGAAGTTTTACGAGTGAAACTTACGCGCCTTATGTTCCCTGTACTACCTCATCTCTTACCCACAGCCACAGAATAATAATAATATAGTAAGTAAATATTAAGTAATAATAATAAGCAAAATAATAGTAAGATAACACGTACACATAATAAGTAAAACTAATATAAGCTTAGAGAACGAAGAGCAGAAAAAAATGACAACGAAGCTCCTTCCGCTCGGCCGATACAGCGCCGACAGTTGTTGCGTGAAAAGTTTCCTCTAGCTAGTTAAAACAGAAGTTTGGACGAGTTGGTAAGCCATATTTGAAACAGAACAGCGCGTATTTTGACAGTGACAAGGCGGGAGACACGACAAGGACGAGCGCTGACTTGCAACTGAAGCTTATTGCTTGGAACGAAGAATATATAACAGCTCCAAACAACACGAGAAACCAAACAAAGATACATATATTCACAGTCGATCATACATGCCGCACTGAACAAGAGAGATAACTGTAATCATCATATCCCCACCCCCTCCGCTAAAAATGCCAGTTCTTTGGACGTAGTCGATAAGGAGGGGGCTACTGACGCATGCGTCTTTTGACCAGGCGATGTGCGCTGCTTCGATGATTTCACGCATTAGTTGGTTACTATGTTTACTTAAAACTTGTGTTCGAGCGAAGTCAGGGTGGCAAGCCCTGCTGTCGCAGTCTCTACCGTTCTTCCTCTACCCCTTCCTCTAGCGTGGGTCTGCTGTTTCAAGGAATCAAAAGCTTTCACAGAAAGGCCAGCCGTCCTTGTCTCCACGTGCCGACCTTTCCGGAAGTTCTGTCCCCGCTCCTCTCGGACATCCCACGCATGGCGCACACGTGCATCGTTCGACGCGCGTCGCGAAGAGAAACGAGGCATCCCGGCGCCTAAACATCGAAACAGCGCACCCCCTACCGGTATGTCGCAGCGCGGGAGAGCTCTCCCGTCGTTTGCCGCCATATTTGGGTCTTGTTTGCCCCCCCCCCCCCCCCCCCCGCGCTGACTCCACGCGTTTCCCTGCCACCCTGACGAACGATGCTTTCCTCTTTTTTTCTTTTCGTGCTCTTTCGTCTCTGCCACACGGGTATGACTACACGGTGGCATGCAGGCTTGGCGGCTCGTTACTGTAGACTGGAAAGATGCAGGGAGGCGAAAGGAATCGCCACGTTCTTTCTTTCTTTCTTTCTTTCTTCGTTGTTTTCTTTTCTAATCTTTTCTTTCATTTCTCTCCCTTCTCCCCTCACTATTCATTACCTCCTCCTTTTTTCTGCCTCATTCTTTGTCTCTTCCTGCTTTTTTTCGTTTTGTCATTTCCACCGCTTCCCTGTCTACTTTCTTTCTCTCCATTTTTCTTTTCTTCTTTCCTTATTTCCTTCTATCGTTATTTTCCTGTCTTCTTTCATTATTCCCTTCCTTCACCCTGTTTTCGTCTTTTCCTCTTTTGCGTCTTTCTTTCCTTCCCTCATTCAGTTCCAAAGTTCAATAAAAATATCTTACATTCTTTTCCTGATTCCTTGCTGTCTTTCTTTCTTTACTTCCGTCTTATTCCTCACTTTCCTTCCTTCCATCTCCATTATCTTTTTTTCCCTTGCTTCTTTCTCACCAGTCTTGCCTTCCTTGCACCTTTCCCTCCTTTTTTCTCTCTTACTGCCTTCCTTCTTTATGCTTTGCTTTCTTTTTATTTATTACTTCCCTTGCTATTTTTTAATATCATTGCAGTGCTGTTCTTCTCTCTTTATCTACTTCATTATCCCTTTGTGGACTTCTTTCTTTCTTTCTTTCTCTTTCTTTTCTTTTCGTTTCCACGAGAATCGCAGCAATGCCAAAGAAAGCTGTAAAGGCGTGGCGTGGAAGGACAAGGCATACGGCGAGGGCAAGCTGACCACAGGCCGAGAAAATGCTGCGACATGAGCTGTGACCTATACCGCGAGCCACAGGAAGAAACAGCTCACCACTGGCTAGTAGGCGATATGAGAGGCGACCACTCTACCCGTCAGAGACGCGGCCACTGTGTCTTCCCTGCGGTGCACGCGTGCAGTGCGCCGGAAGTCAGGAGCCCCTCGGTATGGGCTGGAAACGCGACATACGAATTTGCCAGTGTTCGGTCTTTTGCGTCTCTACGAGGCATCTTATAGTTCCACGCCACCGCGTTTACACTTGCTTTTGGCTAGCTTCCGTACATCTGGATTCAACAACAATGAAGTCGCTGTCTTTCCTAAAAGGGAGATTACATGTAAATTCGTCCCGGTATATAGAGTGCCTACTGAGCAACCGCTGTCGGTGAAGCAGGCCACTGCACGTGCGAAGCATGCGTCCGAACGAGATTAATAACTTAGCAGTAGGTTTGCTGAACTATCCACAATTGAAAACACTGTATAGCGCATCGAAAAACGGTACTATAGGCTATGCGTGATGTTTCCAGTGCTTAAATCGGAAGTTTCGAAGCTATCAAAAGAGCGAAGCATATACGAAACGTTAAGCATCGCGGATGAACGCGTTCATAAAGATCAGCGAGAAAACGTTTTAACCGCAATCGCCGCAGCTCGAGTTCGGGCTTAGCGCGGCACTGTACGGAACTCGCGTCAACAAGAAAGCGAACGAAACTTAAGCGTCTACGCAGACCGCAGGTGACGAACAAGATTCTCGACGTTCGCCCATAAAGGAGCGGCGCGTGGAAGCCCACGCAGCTGTCGGTCCGTGGAGAATAGAAACACTTCGTGCTATAATAAGGGGGAGAGGGGGGGGGAAGAAGCGTACGACTTGCCCATCCGGTGAAAGGCGACAGCAGCCGCAGGCTGTTTGCGAGCATAAACAACTCGGGAATCGGGTCGCGCGTAAGCAAGGCACTGCGATGGGGACCATATAAACAACCGGCGTGTGGGCAGTCAGGAGGAAGTGCACAGAAGAGGAACTAAGGTATACATCCACCGATTCAGAGAACGCAGAGCGAAAGCGGGTGGATGCATGCATTGTGTACAAGCGGGTGTGTTATGGGGCGTCACTAATATGAAGGCAAAGAGTGTTCTTGTCCTTTTTTTGGAATCCGCGCAAAGGTCTAAATGTTTCATGCAGTAAAGCGTTTACAGCCTCACGTGCAGTGGTGTTAGCTGTAGGACCAACAAATAGCCACCCTTGGGCACTGAACGCACACCTAAAGGTGATTTCGGCGCTCAGTGGCCCATTGGTGCACGCAAAGGATAAACCCTAGAGGTTCAGCCCAAAGGTTCACACCTTGTGTAGAGATGAAATATGCACACGATGGTACGGGTGCTTTGACAAAATTTCTGGAGGATGTTATGAAACACGCCGAAGGCGACGACGACTGCGGATGTAACATGAGCAGTCAAGATGCCATAACGGCTATCGGTCCAAGCTGTCGCTGTACACGAACTTCTGTAAGGCCTTTCGTAAGCATGCATTCCCCGATAGCATGGCAATTTCTGCTATCCAACTAGGACACTGATACGAAGGCTAAAAACGAGAACTTTCTCACCTTGAACACATGAGAAAAGACTGCACTCGAGCTCGTATTGATGACTTTTCGGCGATTATAAGCTTTCCGACCCCAAGCTTCCATGTAAAGTGCGTCCACCAAGAAGCATAGCGCACCTATGAAAAATTTGGAGGACGCTTAAGCTTCACCTTTAAGAGTGGAGCGCGATAGCATTCAAACAAGGACCTGGCAACTGCAGCAACTGCAGTTTCTGGCAACTGCAGCTTATGTAACCCTAACCTTTGCCGGGAAACGCTGGCGGCGAACGCCATACACGAAGCCAAGCTTTCAGGTAGAAATGCAGCCCCTTGCGTGGATCGATCTTCTGTTATTGTTTCACACTTCTAATATTTCAGTCTGAGAAGAGCCAATACAAACGATATGCGCTGTCGGTGTTTCCTTTTTTATTACATTTGTTTGTGGTCTGCCCTTCCCAAAATTCCGAGGAATAACTTTGTAAAGAATGAAAGACTAGGTGTGAGCAACTTTGATGGTAGAAGAGTGATTGGGTATGTCTGGTTCGAAATTTAGTTCGAAATTCTTTTTGTCGCAGTCCGCCGGACGCCAACACCGGATTTTCTGACACGGCGCCCTTAACGCTCTCGCGTTAGAACCACATTCGCGCAGCTGGCCTAGTATTTTAAATAATATCGCTGAAACTTCGACATTGAGAGCCCTCCATACAAATTTCGGCATGCTACCCTTTTAGAAGCAGTACATTCGTTATATTAAATATATGGGCACCGTGATAGGACACTCCGACACCGACGGCGACAACGGCAGTAGTAGCCGAGCTAGTAAAGAAATGATAACTGCTATCGCTGTAAGCAAAACTTCTTCCCGGTCGTTCACAATACGCCCATAACAATCGCGTGGGAATCTCCGCAAGACAAATAGCATGCAGTACAAAAGCTTGCGAAAGAAAAAGAGTTGAAGACTGCTTTGAAGTCGTATCAGTTATCTTCTTTTCTTTTACGTCTTCTCATTACGTTCTTAAGAGAGACTGGTTTGAACGACTTGTGGTGAAATCCGCAGTGATATTGCAAGAGACGCTCGAGCAAAGCAATTGCTGGCCTTGATTGGCAGGCTAACCCAACCTGTTGCTACAACCCACCGCCACCACCACCTCTTTATCTAATTCTATGCTTTCTATGTTTCGTGTACTTTATGACTAGGTTTCCATGCACAGTGTTGCAGCAAGAAGCATAACGCATCTCTGAAAGCAACATTCCCGTAGCAGGCATAGCGTTATAATTACAATGGTGAAAGTTCACCCTGCACAAGTTTTAGGCGTGCTATCCCTTTGGATCCATGACAATTTAAGTAAAAAAGTAAACGCGTGCGAAATGATAGCATGTACACCGACGGCGAAGAGCAGAGCCGAGCCATTTAGATGCTGATAACTGCTATCACTGACTGCTATCGCTGTAGCCACAACATTTATTTTTTTTCGGCCGCTCGCAAACACAGATGCAGCGATCAGGGGGAGAATCCCTGCAAGCCAACTAGCACACTGAACCAATGCTAAGAAGAAACAACAAAAAAGAGAGAGACAGAGAGAGAGAGAGAGAAACTACACGCGCGAGGTCAAGCCGATGTCGGTTAGTATCATGCACATCGCGCGGCGACTCGACACGCTCACTAATTAGGTTGGCGTGTTACGCGTTACCCGCTCTTGGTTTTGCCTCCCGCCTGTAGGGCGAAAGCTCCTCTACAGCGTAGCATGCGCGCGCTGATCAGCTTTGCATGCATCGCGCAACATGTAGCTCGCGGAGGCGACAGCATTGTGGGCGAGTCTGCCGGCATGTGTGTCCACAGCGACGAAGCCATTCTATCTAAAAAGACGAAGCCATTCTATAAGGCAGGATTACAAAAGCGCACGATATGGGACCAAGCACTAAACAGCGTCCGAGCTTCAATACATATACAGCGATGCTTCTTCACTAATAATAGCACGTAAAACTAGGTAACCATATTCGTTCAGAACAGTGTCAAGTACCGGTAGAAGCCGCGCTCGGTGTCTGCAGTTCGGCTTCGATTCGGTGAAGCGAACAAAAGAACAAGTAAACAAGCCGGCGATAGAACACAGTTCGCGGGGATGTTCCAGATTAAGTATGCAAATTGGTGCAGCCGTTGCATAATACTGCAGCAGGCGCACGGGCTCCAGATATTGCGCGCGAAATTTCACGTTGTACCTGTATTTACATAGGAGCGCGGTAGAGCGTTCTCGTGTCAAAGGCAGCCCCGCTGGGTCAAACGGCATATTTGTTGTTGTTGTTTTTTATACAAAGGATAAAAATTTCCACACCTGTCGGATAGAGGATCGCAAGATTTAATTTAGACGAGTGCATTTCGAAACATTGTAACATTGTTTGGTCTTATTAAAAAGCAAATTCTACACCCTATTCCCTCGAGAAATAACTACAACAAGAAGACAGAGAGAGAGAGAAATGAATATAGGAAGGCAGGGTTGTTAACCAGTCGAGGGTTTGGTTCGCTACACTACGCTGGGGGAAGGGAGAAGGGGAAAGAGAGAAGACGACGAACAAGAAGTCAAGTAAGTGGAACGCAGAGAACTGCATGCATAAATATTTTAGGAGGAATCAAATTTGATGTTATTGTTTTCCTTTCTTCCTGTTTATTAAACAGCACCGAGTGATACGAAACCGGTGAGAAATACAGTAATTCCGTTTCCCTTCCCTGCAAGAAAGAACTAAATGGCTACGCCCTTCTTACGCGGAGCACGAAGTCGTGGGCTCGACTTCCGGCCGTGTCGGCCGCACTTCAATGACGGCGAAATGTAAAAAAAAAAATCTTTTGTGTGCCATGACTGGCGTGCAGGTTAATGAAAACTCATTTGTCCAAAATTAAACCCGAGCCCCCGCCCCCCTCCCCCGCCCAACAACCCCTGCGGCGTCGCCTACAGCTGGCGTATTACTTCGGCCACGCTAAACCTAAAACTGCAACTAATTTTGTTTGATTTCCGTGCCTACAAACACACTCGTCCTCCTCGTCATCAGTTGTCATCTTTTGCCTTCTCTTGCTCGCACACCCAGCAAGTGCAGGCTCCACCTCCATACATAGTATGCACGTACGTCATTCAACGATACTGCGCGGCTTCCGGTTTACGCCAGCGCCATGTCGGGGGACCTATAGGCATATGCCAGCCTATGCGCGCGCCTGTTGATAAGGTACTCCAAGATGGCGGAAGGTAGCGGATGTGACGTCACGCGCATACTATGTATACTAAATTCTACATGTCTCGCCCGCAAGCAAATGTATTTCTTTCTGTCGGTTTATTATTTTTTTTCGAAACGGAAGTCGCGCATGAACGCGCGAGACGTTTATAGGCAGGTAACCTTTCGGTTACAGTGTAAGTTGTTGCGCAACACCTAAAAAAGGAAAAAAAAGTACAACCCCTCAGACGAACGTTCCCTCTACATGCGAACGAAACGACCGCCTACGTCTAGGGCAGTTGGCTGAAATTTCACGAATTGCTGCCCAAACTATATATATATATATATATATATAGGTGTGTGTGTGTGTGTGTGTGTGAAGAAACAAAGGAGCACATTTACGAAAATTGAATTTTTAACGTTTAACGCTTCGGCCGTGGCACGGCCGGTATTCGGCATTCTGACGAAACGACCCGAACCGTTAAAACATTAAAACTGCAATTTGCGTAAGTGTGCTCCTTCGTTTCTTCAACTACCTATGCACCGGGCCTACAGAACGGTTCCTTGAAATATATATATATATATATATATATATATATATATATATATATATATATATATATATATATATATATATATTACAGACCGTTCTCGGACGTAACGGTCTCTCGCGAGCGCGTTTTGCCCGCCAGGCAAATCGCCTGTCCGCGTGCTATAGCGCATACGTGCTGCGTTACGACCGACCTATTGCGTCTATTATACGCTTTCCTAACTTGACGTACGCCATCGAAAGCTCGCCACGGGCGCTGTTTCTCAACACGTTCGAGTCCTTGAGTTTCGCAATCCTTAGGACGCAAAAAAGGCCACGAGAGTGAGCAGAAAAGTGCGAGTCGAGGGGTGTGGGGAGGCAAATAAATGATGGACGTTTTATTGTTCGGAAGGCCAAAAAAAAAAAATAATAAACGTACCGACACCGGCGAACAAAATAATATGCTCCTCGACTGCGCTCCTTCGCAGCTTTTGAGCAGCTCCCTGTTCGAGTGTTGTCGTTATATTTATTGGTTTCAGACGTTTTGGGATAAAATAAAAAGAAATACCTGCGCCACAGCCTCACCTAGCCGCTCCATCTTAGTGCGCGGAGTTGTGTTCTGAAAGACTACTTCGGGTTTTCTTTTTCGCGCAAGCATTCGCAGGAACTCGAACATTTTCGAAAGCCATTATTGAGCAGCAGTCTCTGGAGTGGATGCAGAACGTGCGGATCGTGTAGGGTCTTTCAAAAATACGAGAGAAATGCTCAACAAAATTCTGACGACGTTATAAGCAAAGGTTACGTTTACAACACGAACTAGCTCCACTCTGAAAAACGTGCGGGCACTCCATGTAGCAATTGAAAGAATTCGTTTTAAGTTGAGACGAATAAAAAGCTGAAAATTACATATACAGCAGAAAGTAAATAACAAAATACAAAATAAATGGCATGGAACAACGCGTAGCCTGGCCAGACAAAAGGCTGAACGCACGACCCTTCTCATTTAGGTCGGGAGTCAAGTCCGTAATCCACTCTTGGTCAACAGCGTAGGTGCGTGCACCTTCTATTGAACAACCTACACGCGGGCAATGTCAGCGGCAGTGACAGCAAGGCATTGAGCCCTCCGTGGATCGCTACGCAAGTCCCTCTTTCGCAAGCGCACACAAAGACGCCACACGCGACTCCTGCACCTCCCCTCACGCACCTCCGTATACCCTTTCCGTCTTGTGCTCTGGCACCTGACCTACTATTTCAAAAGCTGCGCGATGACGGCTAACTTCGGTTCTCGAATACGCCGGAGGCGTACAACGAAATGTCCGTACTGCGTAGGAGGCGTCGCACCACACCGCCGACAAAAGCGAGGAGCTTGTGACGACGTCCTAAGTTAGTGGTTACTCTTGTTAGTCAGTGGTTACTCTTGTTAGTTAGTGGTTACTCTTGAAATATTACGTCAAACTCTTGTTATGCGTTGCAGCGGCTAGCTTTTAAGATCCCTTCGATTTTAGCGACACCGAAACGAACCTCCTCAAGAGAGCTCCAAGATGTGGGTTCACTCGACCCTCCGTCGAGGTTGAAGCCTGCGTTTTGCGGCACGAGAGAGTCGGAAGCTTCCGGCCACTCTACTTCTCCAAATACTCTGGAAGCGAACAGTTCGTCCTTTAACCTTTTACGCTCGAGTGGGCGGAGATAAGCAGGACGTGACAGATACGACTCTCACGTTGCGGTTGACACCTCCGGCCGCGTAAAACATATAGCGAGGTTTTTCGATGTCGGATGTTCACGAACAACCCCGCTCAATGACACCAAATCCTATGTCAAAATAGGGGGGCGGGGGCATGGCGGGGGGAGGGGGGGGAGGAGGTTGAACACACCGGCAGCGGCTGCGTCTGCAAACGGTGGATTAGGCAAACATTTCACGCCCTTATGCTGGCCCTCAATAACTCGCCGCCGACGCTATAACGTAACCCGGAATTCGGGAGAACTTGGTCTTCTTCTCGTTCTTTCTTTTTATTTATTTTTTTATTTTTCAGTGAGCGACGGAAAGCAAATAGAACACTTCAAAAGGAGTCACCGAAAGAACTGTACTCCACAGACAAACTAGGTTTACCGGGTTGCTAAGCAGAAGGTCGCGGGATCAAATCCCCGCCGCGGCAGCCGCATTTCGATGAGGACGAAATGCAAAAACGCGAAATGCAAAAAGGCGAAATCCAAAAAAATGAGAAATCGCGGTTTTTGTCACGTAGAATTTCGGAATTCAATTCAACCTACATTCACAAGCGGCTATCCCAGCTAAAGTGAAAGCAAACCGTCGGAGAACCTTCGTTGCATTCTGAACGCCTTCGCCGACGTTGTCCGTTTCACTGGGAGCAACGTAAGCGCTGTAAAATGGGCGAACCATGACCTGCGTGAAAGACCCTCGAAAAGCGCTAACCTCGCGAAAGGATATCCACGCCGCGCCCATGTGTACACAACGCGAATAAACAAATAAACATTTCGAAAAAGCGGCTTTTCCGCAAGAAGACTCATTGTGAGAAAAAGCCCGCTTTACAGGCGCACTTTGTTTAAGAGGCGACATTGGTGAAGTGCTTCAAACAAAGAGCCGTTAGTAAAATAAACTTATTTTCTCTTTCTCTCTTCCTCTCTCTCATGTGAAAGCTTTAATTATCACGAGCAGCTGAGTATTTCGGCAACACAGCATTTCCGCAAGACGGTGGCATCAGTCGTGACATATTAGGGAATTTTAGAAATGAGGGACCCAAAGTTAGGGGACGCTATCAGCCAGGCGTACAAAAAGCGCTAAGGGCATTGAAATGAGTTTGGGTTTTGGAATACGCAATACGGCTAGAGGACGCTATTTCTAAACCTCCCTGCTACACTAGTCCCCCGTAAGCTGTTCCCATCCCGCAATATCGCTTTTAACGTACGTTTATTACGTGTACCAATAACTGTGCCAATAACAACTAGAATCGATAAAGCTCATACAAAAGTTCGTTAAATTGAGGACTTCAGGCGCACGTGCTAAATTTATCGGACTGAACCTCATCAGTGGTCGAGTAGCTGTCTTTTTTTTTTTATTATTGAGCTGCGACAATTAGACTTTAGCGCTTGTTTCTACACACGCGCACTTCGAAATCTGGCGCCTGATACAGCAACGCTGTAAGCATCTCGTTCTCGCGTCACGTGAGCGTTACCTTGCGGTAATTCAATACGAGAAACACGACTGTATTTAGTGCCGCAAGGTCGATTCTCAAGTAAGCGGAGCAGCAGGCTCCATGTCACAACGCATAGCACGACGCACCATACCGCAGTCTACAATAGTGTGCCGTCGCAAAATGTGCACCTATCTACGCTATCTTTACACTTGCGGAAGAGAAATAACGATGGCAAGAAGCAGCACCGCTGTAACTAATAGCTAAGTTAAACTCTGGCCTGCTACTTGTCAAAGGGAACATGTTCCCCTCGAGAAGGTTTTCCCGTCATACGGACGCTTTACAGAAGGCAACCCGCAGACCCCTCCCTGGACCACCACCTGCGTGATCATCGGTTCCTATTGAGGGGTTGGATAAACGAGAATCTAACTGATCACTATATACCAGATCAGTGCTGAAGAATATTATATACACGAACTTTACCGAAAAGCCCACTTTTGTTAGGACAGAAAATAGCGTGTACCTACGGGCACAGTCAGCCGTGACGCCTGTGATCATACAAAAGAAGTTCCTAGTTGCACGCACGCTCCAACCAACCCCTAAGACGGGAGCACTCATATCACATATTTTTATTTCTGCACTTAGGTTCATAAACTATGAACCGTAGAAAAGTTACTGCCAAGCATAAGATCACACTAAATAATTTACTATATCAAATTTTTTACGAACGATTTTCGGTTCCGTTCCCCAGGAGCTGTATGTCAAGTGAGGTCATCACGCAGAACATGATCACGTGGGAGCACTTACTTTGGGCTGCGCCTTCGTCAACTGCTGCCCGCAGCTCTAAGAGACGGCGCTTGGTTTCGTTTTGAATTAGTTCACATTACATAATTATGAGAGCGCTAATTAACATACGCGCTTAAAAATTTCACTAATTTCATACTCAGTACTTTCTCTCCCTCTCTCTGAATGCCATATCTCCTCATGGTGAAAAAACAGCACGAAGGCAACTTAAGGCGCAGCGCCGCTTCTTCGCTAAGCCACCTGCTCGCTGAAGTGTGCATGTGCAAATTTTATGGCAGTATGTCCCTTAGCTTCCCGACGATAACAATTTAAAGCGCGCATTCTGAGTGATACCGTAAAGCTTGAGATTACCGACACTCAGAAATTCCGACCCCTGCGACGATAACTCACCCACTCGCTCGCACATGCACCAAATCAGCAGCTAAGATTTCTGTCTATATCTTTATCAGCTTGCCCATTACCATTTAACGTGCGCGCAATGAATTGTACGCGATAGTGCGACACTACGGAGACTACGAAACGGTGATTCCCGATTCGCGCAGCTGTGCTCCTGCTTAACGTGCCACTGCGGCGTCAGCAATGTGACGCATAGCAATCGGTATGCTAGTCCCAGCACCACGGTACAGCGTCACACACGCTGCTGAGCCCCAGGAACAAGAAGAACCCTGCGCGCGCTCTCATTAATTTCCGCCCTCTCGCGGTTCGATTTGTGCGCGAGCGAACGCAATGATTTCCGCGACGGCGAGCCGGCGCTCCCCGCGTCTGAGGCGGCAGCTGCTTTAATGAGCGGGGCCGAGACTGCGCCCTTTCGAGCCCACAATTTCCGGCGTGTACTGGACTGGCGTACAGAAAATATGCTTCGAGGGTTGGCGCCAATCTGCGGCACGCGCTGTGCTCGCGTAAGCGAACGTGCGGTTTCCATCGGCTACGGACCGATGAGGGCGAAGACCAGCCTACGTGACAAGCGAGCGCTGTTGTTTTTGTTGTTGTAGTTGTGGCTGTCGTCGTTGTTGTTGTTGTTGTGGTGGTGGTTGTCGCTCTCGTTGTCGCTGGTATTGTTGTTGTGGTGGTTGTCGCTGTCGTTGTCGCTGGTGTTGTTCTCGCTATTGACAGGGTCGTCGCTCTCGTTGTCGTTTTCGCTGTTATTGTCGCTGTCATTGTCGTTGTCGCTGTCGTCGTCGTCGTCGCTGTTGTTGTGGTTGTCGCTCTCGTTGTCGCCGGTGTTGTTGTTGTTCTTGCTGTTGTCGGGGTTGTCGTTCTCGTTGTCGTTGTCGCTGTCATTGTCGCTGTCATCGTCGTCGTTGTTGTTGTTGCCGTGGCGGCGGTCGTCGTGGTTGTCGTCCTAGCCTCTGGCACATATCGACACAATGAACGAATGAGCGAATAATCAAGTCACTGGCGCATGATCAAACAAATACATGCTGTAAGAGCCAGAACAGTGATTTACCTACCGCAGGGACAACATACTAAGCCTACAATGAAAGCGATAGCCAAACACAAGCACACACGACAGGTAATATCCCAGCACATTTGAAGACAAGGTTGTATCGACTACAATGAAGTTTGCACGCAATACAAAGTCAGCGTAGATATTGGCACTGAAGAGTCCAAAATTGGATACGAATCAAAATTGGTATATCCTTCTACATCACCTTCAAAAGCATATGTTTCATTCAGACACCTTTTCCTTAGAGTCTCGCAGTCTGCTTGCTTCCGACGAGGTCACATCCCTTTCTATATTTGGTGTGCTATTCAAAAGGTCTTATTGGTTCGCCGTCGAGCACAAAGCAAACTTTAGTATCGCGCATTTCAGCCGCCCAAGCTTTGATATTTCCACCAGGAATTTCTAAAAACCAAATTAAAGAATGCCGAAAAGCACAGCTTCAGGAGCACAATATACAAAATCGTATGTTCTACGACTCGTTACGCAATTTATATTGTAGTCGCTTCCATTGCGACACCGTATTAAAAAATTTCGTGCCACGTTTCAACAGCCTCGAGAAAATTAAAAAAAGAGAGAGGGGGCGCATAAAAATAAGATATTATCATGTCATTAAGAAGCCCAAGGATGGTCTCTTTAGTAAACGCAGCTCGTTTTTTTTTTTTATGTAACGTGCAGTAATGGTTTACTCAGCATTTTTCATTTGGCACGACGCAGGTGCGCATACTCGAGGTCTTCGAGACTGATAAGACTTTGCGAGACACTCTTTTCAATGGGTAATGAGGCGACACACTCGTCATTTGATTTTTTTTTATTTTAAGCGCACCAAAAGCAGTCGTAATAACGCTTTGTGGGCGAGTGTTGAACACAGCAACAAATCCACCATCAGGCTTTCGTTTTGTTTCTTCTCTTATACTGTGGCACGCAGCCCCAGTCCCTACAGCGGAAGGCGAAATTCCTTGAAAGTGCCCGTTCTACGTCGTATTTAATGCTCCGTGACTCACTTGTTGGCAAATCTATCTTGTGACATATTACGTACATATATAACGTATACCGTATAACAGTGGGGCTTTCGGGGCTGGGATGGCCTCTCCGCTTCTATCGCGGGGCTCTAAAGTACCAGTAGTTTCTATTTTGCCCAATTATACCAAGTAATGTTTTTGCTACAATATAAAGAACGGCAGTATCCCCCCCCCCCCCCCCCCCGCGAATATTTAAACTTCTTACTGCAATTCACATAACAATAAATATGCGAAACTGTGTTCTAGTGAAGTATAGCCCCTGTTATTCGGAAGGGTGCTCCACATACTTGTAACTTTTATCCAGAACTTCCAACCGCACAACTGTACGACTAGAACCATGTCTAAGCATGTGGAATTTCGTTCCGCCTACTCTATTATAGTTCCATTAGAGGTGTACGGAATCATTTCGCCACATCGTAGATACAAATAATGTATGGAACACTGCTGCGGACACTACTGGCCATTGCACTTAAGCATTGTTTCACATATTTATTGTTACTTGACCTAAGGAAAGTAGATTAAGAAAGGTCAAAAATTTATGCCATGTCCTTCCTTATGTTTTGCTATCTTTAGGCGAAACGTTGTTCCACTAACGTAAAGAGGAAATACGTGCAAAAAACGTTCCGCCTAATAGCTGCAACTGCAGTTGTCACCCGATTAACAGTATAGTTTTTTTTTTTTCCTGAAGATATACAGCACCGAATTTGCTCGATCTATTCATTCGCTTTCGTCAGCACTTCGTTTTGGGCGAGTTGGTTCATACAATAATACAATACAATCTTCATTGTGCATAAGGAAAACAGAGTACATATAGCAGGCCTACCAAAGCCTCAGAGGGCTTGACTGGCAGTGCCTGACAGTCAGGTCACAGAAAATTGCACAGGGTTAATAGCGGAGTTAGCTATTAGCGGGTCGGAGCAAAAGTCGAACAGTTATACTAAATGTTACATCAAACATCGACAATTCTAAGTTGTTTCTTAATCTCACGTCTTGTGTTTGCTTCTAACACAGGCGTAGGCAATTTATTAAATGTGGCTGGAACATAGTATTGCCGCGTTCTCCTTCCGTACTTTGTCGCAGTCTTGGGGATAGACACGTACACACAAGCGCCGACTAACAACTGGTTGTGTCTCGCTTCTTGTGGTCGTCTGTTTGCGCTGTTGCCATGGGTGACAGCGCAAACAGACGACCAGCAAGAAGGGAGACACGTACACACAAGCGCCGACTAACAACTGGTTGTGTCTCGCTTCTTGTGGTCGTTTGTTTGCGCTGTTACCATGGGTGTCAGCGCGAACAGACGACTGCAAGAAGGGAGACACGGACACACAAGCGCTGACTAACAACTGGTTTGTTGTTACCAGTTGTTAGTCGGCGCTTGTGCGTACGTGTCTCGCTTCTTGCGGTCGTCTGTTTGCGCTGTTGCCCACATGTTTCTATTCACTTTCGCTTACCTTTGCCTCCGGTCCACCGGCAGGGATGGACGGTGTTCGCATCCGGGACCTCGGGAACTCGCTGACGGTTCAAAGAACTCGCGCAGCAGCGCCGTACCGATGGAGGAACGCCGCCTAGCGGCTGCCCAAAGGCCACCGGGAACACAGCTGGCAAACGCCATGTCCTGGTTCGAACGGACACACCGCGCCGTTTTTCGTTACGCCAAACATACAAGGACTGCGGCTCGAAAACTCCAACTCGAACTGGAGACACGTTCCAAAGGTTTTCGCGCCTTTCTAACAAAAATAGAAGGTGCAGCGCATTTGCTAAGCATAACGGCACGCAAGTTGTAGTGACACCAATTACAGTATACACCGTGATCTGACGCTAACAGAAAAGAGTAAAAATTCGATCGTTCCAAAAGTAAACGCTTTATAGAAACGTGTGTTTTTGTGGAAATGTGCAGAAAGAGGAGCATCCATTTTTTTTACTGAATATTTTGTTGTCATAATCGTTACGTTTGTTGCCCTAAAGGTGGAACCACAGCACTGTGGCACCACTCTGCAATTTACTGACGTAGCTGACTCAAGCCAGCCATTTACAGGTAAATGTATAACTAGCCTGGCGATAGCGTTTTTTTTTATGTTACGAAAAACGGCTTTGTATCCTCCTGCGCATTTCCCTCAAAAACAGCATTGCTGTACGCGAGATGCCTGTCGAAATGTTAAATTCAGATTTTTATCGTTACATCTAAGATCATCCGCTATAAGCGAGACTCCGCAAGACCGTATCCGTACTGAAACTCTGGAACACATATCGAATACACAGCAGAGGTTACTAAGAACAGTAAATTCGCAGTACGGGACAGTGGACCAGAATTTATGTAACCAGCTCGCCCTGACAATGACTTCAATGCTACAACATCGACATCACCCACCCGTCGGCTATCTTATGGGAGCTTTTCGAAAAAAAAGTGAACATGCGAATAGAGGGCCTAAGCAAGTACATCGCGTGTGAACGATATAGTTCGTCATATAATCCGCAGTCTCGGAATAGAATGGCCAGAATTATACAAAGCTAAGAACGTCAGCGTACCTAACTATCCTAGTGAAGGCTTTCTAAAAGCTTGTGTTGTGGCAAAACGTTAGGGGCCCAAGCCCTATAAAACACGCCAAGGATACAAAAGAGTTCTCCGTGAATTTAAAAGAAGGAATATCTTGCTGAAATATAGCAGCGTTCCCTAGCAAGTCGTGCGCAAGACACAGTCGATAGATAGTGCGAGAGATGGGAACGTAACCGCTGCAGCAATAATGTGCACCAGAATATCTAGCCGACATTGGATCTTAGAACCAGACCGAGTGCGACTCTGAAATGCGGCTGCTAAAACTCACGCGGAGAGTCGTGAATAACCGGACTTCACAGAAGTGCTTCAAAACTACAAGTCAAGCGCACTGTAAATGTTGCAACAAGTGGATAAGGGAAGGACATAATCGTGAGTCAGCACTTAAAGGCAGCGCGGGGTTGCGCAGGGCTGCGTGGTATAACATGGGAGCCCATCCACCTCTTACAATGTGTAACAAAATGTCACGATTGCAGAAAAAAAGCCCTAACGGACACTTCGTCCTGTCGATCGTGTTCGCGGCCGGGCAAGTGAATTAAATGTAGGATCCGTTACTCTCAGGGTGTGAAGATCAATGAGATGCCTAGGGACGCCAGCTTACTCCACAAACATGGGTTACACTCTGCCTGAGACGACATGAATGTCAACTTTCATCTGGCCGGTACCTCAGAAACAACGGAAACGTTCTCATAGTTTCGTTGAAGACAGAGAGATGGCAAAGAGAGGAAAGGCAGGGAGGTCAGCCAGACGAGCGTCCGATTTGCTACCCTACACTAACGGTAAGGCAAAGCGGAAATAGGAAGAAGAGGACGGAAGTGATCACTGCGTGTGCAACGAAGAATCTGCCACCTTAATAAAGTGAAAGATTGGGCCAGTTGGTTTTTCATCATGAGGTGAACTGAAACAGGACGAACTAAAACGTATGCACAAGGTAAAGGGACACACGGGGATAAGCGCTAACTTCCACCTATCGGCTTTCGTTTATTGGCCGGATCTACATACACAGAGGAAACGAAAATTCTGAAAGCCAAATAGAAACACTGAACCACGACACCATCTAAGTGCGCATGCCTCTGCTTTCTGCCACTATAACCTTTCGCGGACGGTGAAATGAAGAATACATCACTTGAAAATGAAATCGTCGCCTATAACAACTCGAACACCGACCGCCACAAGCTCAAACGAACAGGAGACAAATGTTCGCACAACCTAAACTGCCAGTAACGGACCCGGATTCAGAGACACATACCTACGGTCACAGAGTCACTGACCTCTAAACGACGCCAGCAAGTACCGCATCGACGGTCCAACCTACGCAGGTAACTCAGCATCCGACCACAAAGCGAAAACACCACCTTCTCTCCGCGACTACACGACCCGTCCACTCGAAGTACAACTCCGCAGAGTCTCCGGCACTCACTGAGTCGTCTCGCCAACCGCCCACGGTCGAAGCTCTCTTCTCCCTCGACCCCCAGCACTGGCCGAGCGGCCCGAGACAGACGCTGGAAGGCGCGAAGAATCCATGCTCGTGCAGTTCATCCGGATCGCCCGGGCGCATCTTTCTGGCACAGTAGGATTATATCCTCCACGTGCGTCACCAAACAACGCACGACTAAGCGGTGCCGTACCGTTGCGTGAATGTCGGTGGGGAGCCGGGGAAGACGGGCTGCGTGGGGGCGTGTGGAGTCGGTCTATACCCCCAGCATTGCCTAATTCCGCGCAGTGCGGCGAAAGCTACGGGTCGCGTCAGCCAGCCGGGAAAAGGTAACCAGAATAAAGGCTACTCCATTGCCCGCCCTCAATCAGCTTCCACGCGACGCCGACTAGACCCGAAGGTTCGTCGCTAAGATTTAGAAGCGCGCAAATGGCTGACCCTTGCTGCCTTCACAGAACGCGCAGTCGGATCTCCGTGGTGACTGACGTGACACGAAGCCCTACTAGCCTTCGCTGCACCGTATACGGAATTCGTGAGACGAAGCACACAGTGCGCGAGCGAACGAACCGAACGGTCAGAAAGCGAGCGAACAGACAGACCGGTGTGGCCTTGGTGTCCTCCATTCGACGCTCCCGGTCGTGTGCCTCCGTATATTTATGTGCGGGCCCCGGCGAACCGGGTTGAGATTTTGCACGAGGAAGATGGAAAGGCATCGCTCTATGCTGAGGATGGGGCTGGCGAGGTTGTGAAGAAGCCAGAGAGAGTGTGACCACGAGCTTTGGCTTCAGTAGGCGACAGGTGGCCGGATTCTCTCAGCCCCCCCCCCCCCTGCAGCGTGAACCCCGGGTTGGAAACCTACTCCTCTCTTTCCTCCCTCCTTCCAAAGCGGGCAGTGTCGGCCTTCGGTCCGCTTCCTTGACTCCAATCGGCACTGCTTATTTGGCGTGGGTCTGGCGAAGCTGGGATGGCGGGTCGTCACGCTATTATTCCCGGGGCCAAGGCCCTTCTTTTCTCTGCGGGGGTTGCAGAGCGATAATAAGGTCACTGCGGGTTCGCCATCACCACATCGCGCTAGGAATCGTTCGCCAAGAGGTACACGAAACCCTTGCGTCTGGTTGAAGATTCGTTGTCATGCGCACGTCCGAGTGTGTGTGTGTGTGTGTGTGTGTGCGTGTGTGTGCGTGTGCGTGTGCGTGTGCGTGTGCGTGTGCGTGTGTGTGTGTGTGTGTGTGTGTGTGTGTGTGTGTGTGTGTGTGTGTGTGTGTGTGTGTGTGTGTGTGTGTGTGTGTGTGTGTGATTGCAGGCCTACCTTTGAGGCAGAGAGCAGCATCTCAAAAGGCGCGACGATGACATGGCTAACTTTGCAGTTCTGCGCACTTCTCTTTAGGGGCACAAAAGCGCTTAATGTATTTCTGGCAGATGTGAGAGCACGACGGCTATCCAAACTGGTTTCTGTCATTTTGCTGGCTGCTATTTCATTTCCTTTCATTTATTTACTCTCAGGGCCGTTCGGCGTTACAGAGAGGAGTGGGTATACAAGAATACAAGAATACAAGAATGCCAACTGGGTATACAAGAATACACTTGTAGTAGGCAGGTTAATGAAGATGTTTATATACAGTAGACTTGAAGGCTTCTGGTACTGCGATGGACACGATGGAGGCAGGAAGGTGGTTCCAGTCCACGCTTGTCTTCGGAACAAACGAATCCAAATAAAGATTAGTCCGGCAGCTTGGCACGCCAACTTTGAACCGGTGGTCCATGCAGGATGAAAAGTAAGTGGCAGCAATAAAATGTGATCGTTTTAGAGCGTCATTGGTGAAATATATATTGTGAAAGAGGCATAAACGAGAAATACCACGGCGTAAGGAAAGGTTGCACTGGCTGAACGAGAATAATTAGAAAGCATAAAACGAACAGAACGATTTTGGATGGATTCGAGGACCTGTATAAGTGATTTGGTGTGGGCATCCCAGACGGAAGAGGCATACTCTAGTTTCGGGTGCACAGGAGTCTTATATAGAAGTAGTTTTAGGGACACAGGAGCCAGGGGAAAATTGCAGCGAAGGAAACCAAGTGTGCGGCTAGCAATATTAGTGATATGTGCAACGTGTATTTTCCATGATAGGTTGGCAGTAATGTATACGCCAAGATACTTATAATCAGAGACTGAAGTTAAAGAAGAGTTGTTAAGGAAGTAGCTGCATGAAGACTGGTTAGGCGTCCGCGTTATTCTCATTGCTTTGCACTTACCAATATTTAGTTTCATAAACAAGGTGTGACACCAAGTGGAGATGTTATCCAGATCAAATTGAAGAGGGGCTGTATCAAAAGGTTTAGATATCTGTCTATGTAATACGCAGTCATCAGCGTAGAGTCTAATTTGTGAGTCAATGGAATCAGGAAGGTCGTTAATATAAATTAGAAAAAGCAGAGGGCCTAGTACGGAGCCTTTGGGAACTCCGGATGTTACGGGGCATACAGGTGAGTCACGGTCATTAATTGAAACGTACTGGGTACGGCCTTCCAAAAAAACACTCGATCCACTTCATCAGATTAGTATCAAGGTTTAGTTTACTAAGCTTGAAAAGTAGTAGTCAATGTGACACAGTATCAAATGCCTTCGCAAAATCTAAAAAAATTCAATCCACAAATCATGAACTATCTAAAATGCAAAACAAATGATTGGTAAACGCGACCAGTTGAGTTTCGCAGGAGTGGTGTTTTTGCGAACATCGTGCTGATTAGGTCTGAAGAAACAGTTCGATTCGAGATGCGACATTAGGTTATAATATATTGTATGTTCAAGCAGCTTGCACGGATTTGATGTTAATGAGATAGGCCTGTAGTTGTGGGGTCTATGAACATCCCCAGATGTATACACCGGAACCACCTTTCCCACCTTCCAGTCGTCCGGCAACGTGGCGCTCTGCAATGGCTGCGAAAAGACATACGACAGTATCATGGATGAATAAGTCTGGGTGTTCTTCAAAAACTTGTAGTTAATACCATCGGTACCAGCTGACGATGAAAGTTTTGCAACTTGAATGAGTTTGAAAATGCCTACCCCGTCGATAAGGATAGGGTCCACTTGAAAAAAGTCTGGTGCAGAAATAATAGGAACGGTTATTGGTGCAACATGTGAAAACGATCATGAAAATGTGTCATTGAGTAAGATACAGCACTGTTTATTTGAGACTCCTCGATCGTTCTTCAAGCGAACTTCGTCAGATTCGCGCATTCCCTTAGCATTCCAAAATTTGCGTGGATTTGGAGTAAGTAAAGAAGGAAGGGTTGAATGAAAATAATTGTGTTTAGCACCGATGAGAGCACGTTTATAGTCCGCAGCGGTAGATTGATAAGCCAACCTTGCTCTGTCAGTCATAAGTTTCTTGCAGCGGCGAAACATGCGCTTTTTCTTGTTTAGTAAGCGCTTTTACGATATGTTGAACCACGGCGAACGTCTCTTGCTAGATATTCTTCGCAGCGGAATATATTGATCGATGAGCGCTTTGATTGTGTTTGAAATAACCGCCAGTTCTCTTGCACTGTGCGTTCCCAGAACTGCGGAAAGAACTTGTCGACGAACTTTTCGAAAGCAGTATTAACGGCTTGAAAGTCTGCTCTCCCGTAATCGCGGATTATTTTCGAAAGTTTCGACCTGTGGCGTGAGCGCGATGACGTAGTAAAGTGTATTGTAAGGTGATCACTTAGACCTGGCAGTAGGGTTAGGGAAGAGAAAATCGGGATAGTTGGTGAGCACAAGTTCGAGTACATTTGCACATGAAGGGTATAACGCGAGTTGGTTGTTGTACGAGCTGGGAAAGATTAGATGTAGAACACAGGTCAACGAAAGCTATACACTGTTGTTTGTTTGTTCTTTGTTTTGTTTTTAATCCACTGTTTTAGGGATCGGGCAAACCAAAAAAAATATAAACAGGCGGTAGACGCCAAAAAAATAGAAAGCTGGGCTTGGTTGCACAAGAATGCTTTTTGTGCTAATGGTTTGGTTGCACGAAAAGGGAGGCAATGACAGCGATAACGAGATTTAGTTTCGCACTTGTACACCATCCGACGCTCTTCTGACAACGCCGTCCCACTCAGGTGAATACACACGGCAGCTCAGCAGGAACGCTATCGTGAGTGTGCATAACGCTAACGCCAGCAGCGGAAGGCAGAATGCTGGCCGGGCTCCAACATCGAGTCGATGCGTCCACTCTTATTCGCCGTTTTTTGCAGTCGAACGCACTCCGCATCTCTGGAGAACACCCTCCCTCCCCCTCGCCCAACTCTTCGCGTGCGGGCCGCGTATTTGCCGTCGATAGCGGAACAGTTCTACATAACGGCGGAAGCGGCCGCAAGCATCCACGTATGACTGCTATCGCAATAAGCAAAACAGGCAGTCACTGTGAACACACTCACAAATGAACGTTCCGGACTTTGGCCTGCATGTACAAGGCTTCAAAAAAAAGCCCTATGGCGTTTTTTCAAAGGAAACTGGACCACCTACGGTTGTTCGCAGCAATCTCAGGCATCCGCTCGATGTTATACAGGCTAGCGCATACAAGGAGCCAATCGAAGAGATCTCTTCGCCACTCAACACTAGTGCACCGAGAAAAAGAGATGGCTAGGTAAAATAAAATGTTCACGGTGGATGTATCAAGGAACCGCCAGGTGCTGTCCTATGCCTAGCGGTTCCTTGGGAAAGAGCAACACATGGCACTTTCGAGAGTCGGAAGTATCCCCCCAGGGCGTGCACAACCGACTTCCAGCTTCAAGTACCGGCACCGATCTATCCAGCCACGGCATAGAAGAGCTCATTTTTAGAGAAGAGGCTCGACCTCGTGATTGGCTCCCGTGCTTCACATTGGCCGGAGCTTGCAATACAAGGCACTGCGTAGAACCAATCTGCAGTCTTTCTTAGATATCGTGTATTAGCGGTCGCAAGGGAGACGGAGGGACAAAGGAGAAGCGGAAGACGACGGATGACCTCTCCCACTACGCAGTCCTTACATTGCAGGTTTCCGACTCCAGGAACACACTAACATTATTAAAAGACGTAGTTACAAAGACAGGCTCATTAGAGTGTTCTTTTGTACGGCTGCGAAAATAGAATGTCGCGCCAGCGATAAGAAACTATGATATTTTTTTTTTTTTTTGCTTCTGCGCGTAAAGGCCGGCTTTAACCGCCGACGCTAAACTTGATCTTAAACGCTACTCGCCCACCAATTTTGATTTTTGTACTTCCTTTGTACTTTCCTGCGTACTAGAACCTTTTCCAACTTCCGCCGTCATCAAATGCCTTACATGCCCTGTTTCTCAGGCGAATGTCACAGTCCATTGAAGATATGCTCTATCTGCACGTACAATGCTGTTGAAACAAAATCGCAGGTATCACAAAAAAAAATACGATACGACTGTCATAGCCATCGCAGTTTCAGAAACGACCGCGACAGCCGTCATTATCGGAACGCACCTGACACAGCCTACCCAGATGAAGCTGCACTCTACCTACGAAACTGCTGCCGCTCTCTGTCAATCATATCCCTTGTTGCTGCGGCGCGAAACATTGGACATCTGTAACACTGCTGGAACAGCGTTACCAGTGACAGAAGTAGGTGTCAACGCTGTCACCGCTGAACAGGCGCTCAAATTACGTAGTTCTGGTGGTTATCTACCAGAGCTATCGTTATTAATACTGCAATAAAAACGACAGCTATCGCTGTCCCAGCTCGGACAGCGATAGCAGTGACAGCAATAGCTCTCGCCACCGTAACAACTGAAACCTCCACCGAAGCACAAAGCAGTTACAACCATCAGCATGGCTATTGCTATCATGATAGCTACCAAAGATTAGCGGCGACCGCGATAGTTATAAATGCAGTTACTATTGTAGGAACGCCCGAAGTATGAAGCACCAACAGTTACCCGCTACTGCTACGTCATTTCATTGAAGCAATAACAACACAGCTATCATTGTGACTCCATGGACCTGGTACTCTTCGACTCTGTGGGCAAATAATCCTTGCGCATAGGAAACACGTGAAAACCACCGTTAAATGTGTGCACATGAAATCCACCAGCTGCCCAAATTTGTTTTCGCGAGGCGCCAGCTGGCGACTGTACTGAAAGCGTCGCTTTCTGCTAGTGTATCTTTCGTGAAGGACTTCGGATGACTTGACGTTTGCGCAGCGGCAGAAAACAGAGAGCCCGATTGCTCTCATTCGCGCCGCGGTCACGTTGAAGACAACTGGGCGTGCTTACTACCCAAAGAAAAGATAGCGACGTTTGCGGCCCACACGCCCGCAAATAGTGGGGGATCACAGACTCTCGACAACAACTTGAGCCAAACTACAGATCGCAGATATGTTAATGAGGTGCCCCGCGAACTAGAAAACAGCCGCATTGCGGCGGAAGGCTTAATTCCACAAGAATGGGACGTCAGAAAAATAAAGTGCTACACGACGCTAACTGGCCGCACGAGCTGTGTAATAATTAGTGGCACGACAGGTAGAAAAAAAAAAAGAATCTCTGTCGAGATTAAGCTGCCCGAGATTGTCATGCATCCGTGGGTAATCCGGAAACAAAAGGTGCCGCAGGATATCTTTCTAACGAGGACTGCCATGGAGAAACAGGTGAAAAAAAAAAGACGAAAGAAGAGATTAATTATGAGCGCGGCAACCGCGTTCGGACTCTGAAAAACATCCTCCATAATTTCGCGGTGATTCTGTGCGCACTCCGCGGAACCAACCTTTTATCTTGGATTTGAGTGCTTGCAAACACAGACGTCTCTTTACGCCAGAGATTACGCCTGAACGATTTCGCTCGTTGAAACCACCTCACGCTTGAAGCCTCCCCCCCCCCCCCCCCCTTCCCGCGCCCGCCCGCAACTTTTGCCCCCAACAAGTGCAGGCACAGAAGCTTCATTTCCGCGCGTAGTCAGTAAAAGGAGAGCTTTTCCTGCCAGAATAGCAGCGCAGATTTTTACTTAACCTGACCAGACATAACGAGTTCGCTATTTTCCCCTACGCTTTGGCAGCGAAACGACGTTTTAAACGAACATCGCCATTGTCGTGATGCGGCTTACGTTCCTGTCGCTTTCGCTGCGTGTTGTATGAACGCGAATAACTTTAACCTAATTTGCCTGCATCGCTGTAGTTACGGACGTGCCAATAGGAGTGGTCAACTTTTAGCAGGATTACTACAACAATCGCGCACTCTTAATCTAAAAAACAAAGAGAGCCATAAGCAGTAACATAATCGCGTAAACCTCTAGTGATAGCTGCGCGCTGGAACTTTGCAGCTCCTTAGTCGAAGTGTCAGAAGAACAAAGGCGATCTTCGGCATAACTTTCCTAGTTAACCGAAACTTTTGCGATTTTCACTTACGACGAAAAAAAAGATACCGATAGGTTCGATTCTTTATTGCAGTCATTTTGAATAAAGCGTGCTTTATCTATCCGGGATTTAACTCTGTTCTTCGTCGGATCACAAGGAGTAGTCTTGCACAAAAGAAAAACGGAGAAAGAAAGAAAGAAAGAAAGAACACCACACAAACGAGAACCTTTTGTTAACACACTAGCCGAGCACTAACCGAATTAGATCAGATTAGGAGCAAGACGGATTACATGAACTTCAAGTCACGACTCTGTAGCAAGGCAGGCGAAATAGGCTGTTCCATTACTGTGTACGTACATTCTCAGAAGAACTATCACGAGAAGCAAAAAAAAAAAAAAAAACATCGCATACCATGCCACGTACTTCCGCCGACGCGTTCTGTTACACAGATATTAAAGTTAACGCGTTCTTACCTTATAATTTCTTATATTATATTATACTTACTATAATATTATACTTATTTCCTGATGTTTCTAATTTTATAGCAACACGACCAACGTTAGAAGTAATAAGAGAAACGCACCCAATAACATTCACAAATTTATGTGCATATATATATTTTTTCTAAATTATCAAATTTATTATTTCTCCATTCGTTCCTATATATGTCAGCGAGTTCAAACCCCCCGTACTTGGCCCAACCAAGTATGATGATGATCATTATCATCATTATATTTATCATCCTGCACAAGCAACTTGTAGAAACAGCTACGGATATTTCAAGCAGCATATTAAGTAAAGGGAAGAGAAAGACATACGTTAAAGTGGGGCAAAAGAAAAAAGGGGGGGGGGGCGGAGGCTGGAACATCACAATGTGAAATTTCACTTACAATTCGTCAAAAAGGCTCAAACTTCCAATTTAGAGGGTCATAAAAAATTTCCTCGCTATTGGCTCCCATTTAACCAGAACCTCGCTTCATCTATTCGCGACTCCATTTCGTCGCTAACGCAAGAAACGCCGTTTTCCTTCGCTCGGCATTAAAGTTGGAAAGCAGTCATGTATAGATAATCCCGAAATCACCGTCGTCGGCATCTGCCTGTAACTCACTATAAGCGTAAAGCATTCGCAAATGTCATAAATATTGCGTCGACAGAACGACAAGAAAAATAAAAAACACAACGCTAAAAGCGACGCAAATTCTCTTATCCTCAGCTAGTTACACAGCGGAAAGCTAACGACAAATGTAAAGCAAGAAATCACTTTCCCAATGCTCTCCTAGAGATGATCCCATCAACTGCCGGTGCTTGAAACTTTCTCGCCCTTTCGTATTTTCTCGCCTGCTTCTCCTCTCCAACTAAAAAAAAAGGCGCCTCTTTTTTTCTAGGCGAGGCCATCATCTAGAGATGCGCTAAGTGTTTCTTAAGCGTCCGAAATCTCTCCGCGATCGGACCCATAGCACACATGAAGTGTAGATGGGAAGAGGTTCGGAAGGAGCAAATGCCGCTCCAGGGAAGATTGCACGCACGATTAATCTTTATCGCGCCCCCCACCCCTTTTCCCGCGCTGCTTACGCAGCCACAAAAAAAAAAAAAGAGAAATTGGTGATACCTTCGGAAGGAAAAGTAAGAGGAATAATGAAGAAAAAAAAAAGACTCCACTGGAATCATCGCCGTCAAAGAGATTTTGACGCTCTTCAAACAGCGGGCAACGCAATCCTTATTTTTCCGCTCCTTCGGTTAAACTACGTCCGTTCCTCCCAATCGCCAGAGTTTTTCCCTTTCTGACAACAGCAAATGCAGCAAGCCTTGAGCAGACGACTTTTTCGGCGCTGCGTCACGTTCTCCATGAAAGAAAGCAGAAATAACACCTTTTTGCTCTATGCAAACCCTCTCTCTCAGACGAATTTTTTTTTATTGCACCCTTATGCGCATTGCCATTTACGCCATACGCAGCGAGAAACGCGTGAAGCCGACGCACATCCCGACTCCTACGCGCGAGAAAGGTAGTCCGGCGGTGCTCTGCAAACTAGCGTGCTTCTCAGCCTGTTAAACTTCACCCGGGCGGTATGTGGCATATGAACATATAGCAACACACTGCTCATGTTTCGGAAGACGCAACGGAAAATCTTAAGCGAACTTCGTTTCATGTTCGCGAAAAAAGTAGTCCGGTCGTGGAAGACATCGGCGTGATCTGGCGACTCCGGCGAGCAGAAACAAAACAAAAAAAGAAGAAACATGAAAGCTCGCACTGGCAACGCTACATCCAAGATGAGTCACGTGAATGCGCTCATCAAGGAAAACAAAAGCGGAAAAAAAGCGAAAAAGAAACAGCAAACATGGAAGGTAACCATCACGTGGCGGAAGGATACGCCCCGGCTTAACTGGTTTCGTCTTGACCAATTGAACGACATTCTTTATAAGCTACGAAAGCACTGTATGCTACTTCAATTAGTGAGGCCTATCCAAGACAAGTAAGATCAGTGGACAAATAATTGAAATCAAAAGGTATGGAACAACAACAACTAAAGAAGGAAACGAAAGCAGAGCCACATATTGCGGCGGAGGTATTCACCGTGGCTTAAGTGCTTTCTTTTTTTATCCTTAATTTCGCGAGAAATTTCTTCAGCTACGATGACACTGTACGGTACTGCGCTAAGTCATGCTTCGTTTGCTGTCGAAGTACTTTCGCTCGTTACTATTGCCTCTCTCCCACTCTTTTTACTTTATTCTCTCCACCTGCAATGAAGCATCGATGTCGGCACTTAATGCTTTCCGAGATCCGCACGAAAGCGATCATAAAGGCTCACGAAGAGGACGAAAGTGATGGGCTTTGAGAGGCGCTGACGGCGATATAGAAGATTACTCCTTTTCGGTTCGTTTCTTTGTTTATCGACTTTACGTTCCTTCCTTCGAGAGGACTCGACGTGATTCGTGCCGGGCTGCGATCTTTCTAAGCCCGGTTTAGCCCAGATTTCGCAGTTAATTGGAATCGATCAAGCACTCTACGAGAAGGGGGAGGAGGGGTGAAGAAAACGACGATAAAAGAGCAGAATGAAATGTGAGAGTTGCTCAGAAATATTTGCGTCGCTTGAAAGGGAGCGAATTGTCATATAGGAGAACTAAAAAAAAAAGTCGACTTTTGTTGTTCTTGTTCTCGATGTCGTTTCTTACACTGCAAACTAGCTAATCTCTGTGCTACGTACCAGTGTTCGAACGCCGCCAGAACAAACTTTATTGAAAAGCAGAGGATTTCCAATCACGCCAAACACGTCCCCTCTCTTTTAGCGCCCGGCTGAGATTGCATGTCCGTGGCACGTTTACTTGTCTGGCGTATTGATTTTTTGCCACGACATGCCTATACCGAAGTAATTCGCGAGCGCAATCGTCTAAACGTTCACAAAAATTACGTCAATGTAGCAGCTTTGGCCGATCGGAGAGGCTGGAAAGTTTTTTTTTTAAAAAGCAACTAAGAATGAAGCAGCACGATAAGCGCACAAACTAATACTAAGCACTCCGAAGATAAAACAACGGCCACAGAGACAAAACACTACTACCTCATTTATTTGAACCGAATATAGGTCGACCTCCTTTTTTTTGTCGAAAATGATTCTCAAAAAGTGAGCTATCGACTTATATTCGTGACCAAAGAATCTCGACATATAGTCGAGAATGAAGCGAGCAAAAGCACGAAGCTAACCCGTTCGTCCGTCGCACCCGCCGCATAAAGGCCGTCTGGAAACCATTCAGGCTGCTTTTAAGAAACGTTGCATGTCCAACGCACAGTACGGCACCGAGGCCGACATCGTTTACGGTGCCGAGGGTGCCCCATAACCATCCGACGGAAACGGCTTCTCTTGGTAGTTACAACGTGGATGCACTTGGTGACATCGAGTGGAAAGATTTGGTAGCCGAGCTTAAGGCAAATAAAAGTGCGTCGCGTTCGAAGTTTCTCGTTAAAAAAAAAATAGAGATATGGTATGGGTCGACCTACATTGGATTTGTTGTTCTTTTTATTTCTCAGCGAGTCCAACATAAAGGGGTTGAGCAGTATTCGCGTCAACCTATATTCGAGTAAATACGGTATTTAAGCAGAGAGGAACACTGTAAAGCGCACGTACGGTTTTGGCTGATCGCAAAGACCACGAAGTTTTCGAAATAGCTTGGGCAGAGGCGGCGCTACCCATTAACGAAATTCCCAACAACTGGAAAACGTAATTACCCCTTTGGAAAGGAGGCTGTATGAGCAAAGTACACAGGAACACAACAACGTGCACAGCAAGGACAAAAAAGAGAACGTGAGAATAAAGGCCTAATGAAAAAAAAGAAGTAGAAACGCGGGGAAAAACGTAATAAAAATAACTTCTTTCAAAAGCCCAAGAAAAGCACTAGAACACGGTATAGACACCACAACAAGCTGGATTGAGAGTAATCGACAACTGCACACTAAGAAACTGGTAATATAGCAATACAAACTTTGAAAACGATCCACTCGACAGCATGCAAAAAAAATGATAATTTGATAGGACAGCGTGTTCGCAATCAGGCTAATTAATTGCCCTAGCAGATGAACAAAAAAAGCCAGGAGAGAAAGTTTTCAAGATGCACAATATGCATCACTCCCTGCAAGGCAATCTCTAAATGGAAACGTGCTGTGATTTCCAATGCGGAAACGCCACCCTTTGTAGGCTTGTTGAGCCACGGCCGCGGTGGATGGTTGAGCATCGTCGGCCGTTTGCATGGCGAACAATCCGCACATTCGTGAAAGTGACTATAGGCAACTTGAGTCAGAGCCTTCCATTGCTGACAGGAACGCCAGATCACGCAGCCTAGCGAGCGGAAGGAGCAAAAATTGTAAAAACGCAATTCTCATTCGCCGTGACATCACTGATGGCTTATCACCAGGCAAAAGAGTCAGAGATCGGGCGAAATGTGCAAGTGCGCATGCTCCAGATGACTTGATAAGCTCGTAATCGATACTAGAAGCACGAACTATCTCGGTGCGTAACATTAAGATGATCGACGAAGCGCTGCGGTGTACTTGTCACTTTTCATGTCATCTCGTTTCCTTTGAAATCCCTAGTGGCCGGAGGCAGCGATACTGGAGTGATAAATGAGGGCATCGCAGCGACCTCTAGCCCGTGCAAGCTGCCTATAGGCACCTTGCGCTGAAGCTCTCTTTGCACAGCTTACAGCAGTGCTAGAGCACACAGCCTAGCAAGTGGATGAAACGAAATTGCAAGGACTCGACTCCGATGATACTTTCAATCGCTTAACGCGAGACGAAAGTGTCCACGCTTGAACGCAGAAGCGCGAATATATCCAACATATGACGTTTGGGTAGACAGGGGTAATCTCTAATTACTCCTGTCTTGTGCCAGCTGACACGATCCTTTGTGTTTCCTGATTTCATCCCACCACCCAGTTCGCTGCAATCACTGACTCAAACGGAAGCAGTCATAAGTGACATAAGGAATTTGTAAAGAAAGAGTAGTCAGCCATGCGTAGGACAGTTAACCGATACAGAATGATATTGACACGTGTACTTGTCTCTATCGGGCGACAAGTTTTGCCGCCGAACAAATGTTATCGCACAGCGCGGGACGCGCCTGCATGTATCCGAAGTTTCTGGAAAGTTATCGATGCTTCTACCCGCTGTCTGTTGTCGCCGAACGTTGTGTTATCTGATTTCATCGCTTGACACGAATGGTGTAGAACATTTTAGAAGGCATGCGGGTCCCAACGTTTAATCTGGAACATTCGATGATTGCTGTATAAAAGCCGACGCGCTTGACCCGCTGATCAGATTTCCGACGATCGCCGACTGTGTTCGCCGCTTTCGTTGTGCTATAAGTGTAGCCTGTTTTGTGGGCACAAGTTCGCCCAATAAAAGTTAGTTTTCTCGTTCACAGTATTGCTACTGTGTTCTTCTACTTCACCACCACGTGACATCTGGTGGAGGTGCTGGGTAGAAGAACACAGTAGCAATACTGTGAACGAGAAAACTAACTTTTATTGGGCGAACTTGTGCCCACCACGGATAGACGACGCATTGGATCGGCTCTGCAACGCTAAATACTTCTCGTCCATGGACCTAAAGTCTGGCTATTGGCAAATAGAAGTCGACGAAAGAGATCGCGAAAAGACCGCCTTCATCACCCCAGACGGCCTCTACGAGTTCAAGGTTATGCCATTCGGACTGTGCTCGGCGCCTGCAACGTTCCAGCGCGTGATGGACACGGTTTTAGCAGGATTGAAGTGGCAGACCTGTCTCGTATACTTGGATGACGTCGTTGTATTCGCCGGAAATTTCGACGATCACCTTAGGCGGCTTGCCACAGTACTAGAGGCCATCAAGTCATCAGGGCTCACTCTGAAGCCAGAAAAATGCCGCTTCGCTTACGACGAGCTTTTGTTCCTAGGCCACGTCATCAGTAAATCCGGAGTACGCCCCGACCCCCAGAAAACAGCTGCCATCGCAAAGTTCCCGCAGCCCACCGACAAGAAGGCAGTGCGTAGATTCCTTGGCATGTGTGCCTACTACAGGCGCTTTGTCAAGGACTTTTCACGCATCGCCGAGCCGTTGACACGTCTAACTAAATGTGATGTTGAGTTCAAGTGGGAAACGCCGCAGGCCGAGGCATTTCAAGAACTCAAACGACGCATGCAGTCGCCGCCCGTACTTGCGCACTTCGACGAGCACGCCGATACCGAAATCCACACTGACGCCAGTAGCCTAGGCCTCGGCGCCGTCCTGGTCCAGAGAAAAGATGGACATGAACACGTGATAGCTTACGCTAGCCGGTCGTTGTCAAAAGCGGAAGGCAATTATTCTACAACCGAAAAGGAATGCCTCGCCATCGTTTGGGCTACAGCGAAATTTCGCCCTTACCTATATGGCAGGCCATTCAAAGTCGTCAGCGACCATCACGCCTTGTGTTGGCTAGCGAATTTAAAGGATCCCTCAGGACGGCTGGCACGGTGGAGCCTCAGACTACAAGAATACGACATCACTGTAACATACAAGTCCGGACGAAAACACTCAGACGCCGATTGCCTATCACGCGCCCCCATTGACCCGCCGCCGCAAGATGACGAGGATGACGACGCCTTCCTTGGAATAATAAGCGCGGAAGACTTCGCTGAACAACAACGAGCGGACCCGGAACTTAAAGGCCTCGTCGATTATTTGGAAGGGCACACCGACGTTGTCCCCAGGGCATTTAAGCGCGGATTATCTTCCTTCACGCTTCAAGACAGTCTACTCGTGAAGAAGAACTTCTCGCCAGTCCGCGCCAATTACCTTCTTGTTGTCCCGTCAGGACTTCGTCCAGAAGTATTGCATGCCCTACATGACGATCCGACCGCTGGACACCTCGGATTTTCCCGGACACTATCGAGGATACAAGAAAAGTATTATTGGCCGCGCCTGACCGCCGACGTCACCCGTTATGTCAGAACATGCCGAGACTGTCAGCGACGCAAGACACCGCCGACAAGGCCAGCCGGATTACTACAGCCAATCGAGCCTCCTTGCCGACCATTCCAGCAGATCGGGATGGACTTGCTGGGACCCTTTCCGACGTCAATAACCGGAAATAAGTGGATCGTCGTGGCGACGGACTACCTCACCCGCTTCGCTGAAACAAAAGCACTGCCGAAAGGTAGCGCAGCCGAAGTGGCGAAATTCTTTGTCGAAAACATCCTGCTGCGACATAGCGCCCCAGAAGTCCTCATCACCGACCGAGGAACGGCATTTACAGCGGAGCTCACCCAAGCCATTCTGAAATACAGTCAGACAAGGCACAGGAGGACAACGGCTTACCACCCGCAGACGAATGGTCTTACGGAGCGGCTGAATAAGACCCTCGCCGACATGCTAGCGATGTACGTCGACGTCGAACACAAGACCTGGGATGCCGTCCTGCCGTACGTAACATTCGCTTATAACACGGCGGTGCAAGAAACAACACAGATCACGCCGTTCAAGTTGGTTTACGGCAGGGACCCGACGACGACGCTCGACGCCATGCTGCCGCACGTAACGGACGAAGAGAATCTTGACGTCGCTGCCTATCTCCAGCGCGCCGAAGAAGCCCGACAGCTCGCCCGCCTGCGAATCAAGAACCAGCAGAGGACCGACAGCCGACACTACAATCTCCGACGACGCTTCGTCGAGTACCAGCCCGGCGACCGTGTTTGGGTATGGACCCCGATACGCCGACGGGGACTGAGTGAGAAACTATTGCGACGCTATTTCGGACCCTACAAGGTCATCCGACGTATTGGCGCACTGGACTATGAGGTCGTGCCAGACGGCATTTCGCATTCACAGCGACGTCGCGCACGACCTGAAGTGGTCCACGTGGTGCGTCTGAAACCATTTTACGGACGCTAACGAACTTTCTCTATTTTGCTTTATTCTTTGCTATCAGTGCTTACTTATTACTTTGATTTGTTTGCAGCATCGGGTCGATGCTTTTTTAAGAGGGGGGGTATTGACACGTGTACTTGTCTCTATCGGGCGACAAGTTTTGCCGCCGAACAAATGTTATCGCACAGCGCGGGACGCGCCTGCATGTATCCGAAGTTTCTGGAAAGTTATCGATGCTTCTACCCGCTGTCTGTTGTCGCCGAACGTTGTGTTATCTGATTTCATCGCTTGACACGAATGGTGTAGAACATTTTAGAAGGCATGCGGGTCCCAACGTTTAATCTGGAACATTCGATGATTGCTGTATAAAAGCCGACGCGCTTGACCCGCTGATCAGATTTCCGACGATCGCCGACTGTGTTCGCCGCTTTCGTTGTGCTATAAGTGTAGCCTGTTTTGTGGGCACAAGTTCGCCCAATAAAAGTTAGTTTTCTCGTTCACAGTATTGCTACTGTGTTCTTCTACTTCACCACCACGTGACAATATGCAAGCGGAGGGAAGCGCATGCAGTCGATGACCGCAGAGAACTAGGGGGTGTGATGAAATTAGGAAATTTGCAGGCTCGGATCGCGTCAGCTGGCGCAAGACAGAGGTAATTGGAGATTGCCCCTGTCTTGAGCTTCCCTTCATTTCAAACCCAATCGGCAACAGGCCATCGGCTGTCTGCCTTACAAGTAGCTGACTACTATTTTACAAATTCCTTTATGTCACTTCTTAGCTCAAATTGCCTTTTGCTTTATCACTGTTTTCTTACTATCACCCGGTTCTCGGCCTGCACTCCAACAGTGGGTTTGGGCCATTTCTGGAGGAGATCACCACAATCATAATGGCGGACACGGAGACAGACGAACAGCGTTTTGTCAGGGAGCTTCGTCGTCTGCTCGACGAACCAGACGACGCCTCCCTGCAAGATGAGAAGCCACAGTATCGTATTCGTGACGATCCTTCGATCGCGGCCACCCGCAATCTTCTACGAGCTTGCCAAGAGGCTCAGGGCATCGGACTTCGCACAGTCGCCATGCTCGAGTCCCAGGGCGAGCAGCTGGACAACGTAAACCTGGCGCTGGACAACCTCTCGGCCGACCTCGACAGCGCCGAGGGTCATCTCTCCCAGGTAAGTGGAAAATCGAGCAGAAACCTTCGGAGGGTGGTTTTGAAAGTTCAGTGGTATATGGAGGAGGAAAATTTACCACAGGAAAAGCAAGGAGGTCGGCTTGAACTAGCGTGCTCGGTTCTGTGATTCTTCACAGAGGAATGGGAAAATTGGACAAAATACTGCGAAGGGCAATGATGGTGACAGGAAGAAGATATGCGTGCATACAATAGGCGATGTCTAAAACATGGCGGCCATGTTTCCGCCATGTTTCCGCCAAGTGCTTCCGCCTCGGCGCATGCAGTCTGCAAAAGCATAGCCTTCGAGATTTGTTTCTGTTACTCGGAGAGCAACCGCCGCAGGGGCATGGATTTGGACGCAACCTGTAACCACGCTACACATTGGCTTTCTTAAAATCTCGAATCTTGTCCCGCACCTCGCGAATTGCCCACAGCAGACATTGCAGCTGTTTTTTTTTTTTTTTTTTGCGGCTGGTTCATCAAACATTGCGGCCAAGATAGTGCTTTCCGAGAATGGCTGTCTTTCACTGTCCGCCTGCGTAGAAGCCAGCGTCTTCCGCTGTGGCACGTAGCGAGCAAAGTCGCGAAATACGTGTTGCAGAGTCCGAGAAACTCGGTGGCGTGCACCGCTCGGGCAGTCCGCACGACGGATAGGCGCAGCGTCGAGCTGAGGTGGCATACAGGCGAATCCAGTGAGGCACACTTGTTTGGCCTGGCTTGACTGTGACTGAGTGGTATAACTTCCCGGTAGGCCTTGCGAGGTATAGGCTTATGGAGGCACTTATTGGTTAGCTCGATTTGCTAACGCTAAGCGTCGACTGGGAACTGCGACGTTTCACTGCCTCCGCAAACAGGCATCGTTACAAACAACCTTAAAGCCCTTGTGGTAACATATGTCGCACGCTGGCATCAGGATGGGCCTCTGGTCGTAAATAAGCAAACCGAGAAAGGAAGGTTTGATACATTAAAGCTAAAGTGTATTTCAGTCGTCTCCCAGGCAGAAATTGGTGTAGTGGTACGGAGTGTACAGCAGGTCCCACCTTCTCATGGCCGTGCGCAGGTCCTTGCACTGTCACAATATGCTTTCCGTCGTCACAACAAACTCCATCGTGGCGACATAAGTGTACGTTGTAACCCCGATTCCCTGCTGACGTTGCTACAAGGCCACACCTATCGTAACGTTTGTCGTCACTGCAACCAGGAAGCTTTCGAAGGAAACTTCTTTCCGCATGTTCTGACGCTCTTAGACCTGTAACGCGTCGGCTATATGCAGGTCTCTATGGAACAAAAGAAATGGGCATGGGCAGGACATGTACTGAGGAGGGAAGATAACCGATGGTCATTAAGGGTTACGGATTGGATTCCAAGGAAAGGGAAGTGTAGCAGGGGGCGGCAGAAAGTTAGGTGGGCGGATGAGATTAAGAAGTTTGCAGGGACAACACGGCCACAATTAGTACATGACCGGGGTAGCTGGAGAAGTATGGTAGAGGCGCCTTTGCCCTGCAGTGGGCGTCACCAGGCTGATGATGATCATGATGTAACAATGACACAAAAGAACGCGGCACATTAGACTAGACTAAAGGATGAGTGCCGTTAACAACTTTTTTTTCCCGTTCTGTCATGTCGTCTAGTCCGATGGGTCGTCTCCGTATTACACCAAGACGAACGTGTACCAGCTAGAAAATAAAAATAAAAGTACTATATGCTCAAGCTATTCTTGTGCTCAATGCTAAGTGTAGCAACGTTTTGCTGTCACCTTAGCACCGAACCGCGACACTTTTTCACTCCCTTTGTATCCCGCCCGCTTCGCAGCTATCTTCTCGCCTGCAGCCTCGTCTCCTCAAAGGAGCCCATATTCACTCCGGCCCGCGATATGACCGCGCTTGACTCGCAAGCACCGTCCACAATGTAGCGCCGCACTGCCTATCACGCTGACGAAGAAAGATGAGAGTCGTAAGTGCTTTGTGGGCGCCAAAGCAAAGCGCCGGGGCAACAATGAAGAGCTGTGGGACGATGGGTCTCAGCCCCGAGGGGGTGGGGGGGGGGGGGGGGCGAAACGTGGCACGAACACTCGCCAGCAAAGAAGCGACTTTGCAGCTTCCCTTGATGTGTCCCTCGCATAAGTGCGCGAGTTGAGTGCGGAACAAAGAAAGAAAGAAAGAAAGAAAGAAACGAAAACACGACGACGATACAGGGAGCAATTTGCGAGAGTATGGCTCTTTGTCGTCTTATTTGGGGACTTCCTTTCATTCGCTTCGTTCCTTTCATTCGCTTCGTTCCGCTTTCTTTTTTTTTTTTTCGTTACATATGTAAGTGCAAAGTGCGCTCAAAGTGCCGGCTCCGAGACAGGCACCTAATGCGGCAGCGGATGCAACAATCACGGTGCATAACGGGTCGCCGCGTTTGACGCTTGGCTTTAATCTCCGTCCGTATACCTGCGCGAGTTCTCTGGGAATGCTTTACGCATCTCGTAGAGACTAATAAAAAAAACGGGGACGCAATTGAAAGTAGCGCGTTCTCGTAATTCCTTCGCTCTGGGAAGGGAAAGATTAAAGAGACGATGAGCGGTACGTTTTTGCGTGAAAGTGCCGTGGTACTTAACTCTGGCATTTTCGTTCTCGTAAGGCTAACGTTCGTAAAGGTCCACGTTGCCGCTTCTAACGACTAGACCGAAGCACTTAAGCTAAAGCGCGTTAATTGTGTATTACGATAATTAAGACTGCGTAATTGCGCTGCATGAGTTACTGCGATACTTAGAATTAACAGCATACCAAAAAAGAAAGGGTAAAAAAAGTATATTGCACACTTTCAGAAAACGGTACGCTGGTAGAAGTCACTGAGCAACTCATGTGAGATACGTTACGTTGTAACCTAGAAAAATTACATTTGCACCGGTACTAAATGTTCTACTGTGTAAAGGTGACAATGTTGCCTTCATTTTAGAAGCGCACACAGATATCGAAAATATGCACCTTTACTAAAAACTGCAACATCGTAAGTGCGACAAAACATAGTGACATGCGCGCTAGTCCAGGGGTACATGTTGCTGAGGTGGTTGTCACTTGCATACCACATAACGCAAGCAATATGAAGCAAAATCTTGGTCGCAAAGAACAGTTTTCAAATGACAAAAATGAGGCGGCCAGAGAGGCCTCTTTGGAGCTACTCCCGGATATGTACTCCAGTACATGTCTGGGACAGTGACAGTGACAAGAACTTAATTAGAGCGTCCTGAGGACCTCGATTGGGGGGACCGAGGCTCCCCGATCAAGTTGTTGGCTCCGCCCACGACGGGGGTCGCGGATTTTATTAGTGCTTACGCGGGACTTGACTGTTGCGTGAAAATCCTTCACGTATACAAACACTTAAAAAATTTTATTAGGGAGTCTTACGTGCCGAAACCATTTTCTGATTATGAGGCATGCCGTATTGGAGGACTCCGGAAATTTGGACCGCCTGGAGTTCTTTAACTTGCACCTAAATCCAGGTACAAGGGTATTTTTGCATTTCGCCCACATCGAAATGTGTACAAAAACTTTACCGTCATAGTTAATTATTAATTAGTAATTCAGTTGGCCCTCAGTCGCTAAATCAGCCAATCAATTAATCACTTAAGTGAGCCAGTCACTCACTCCCAATATCAATCAACTAATCATTCCGTTGGTAAGTCCGTCAAGTCAGTCAGTCGCTCATTGACGCAGTCTACCAATCATTACTTCAGCCAGTCCGTCGGTCAGTCGTTCAATCAAGCAAGTAGTCGGTCAGTTGCTCCTCCACGCAATCGGTCGACCAATCGCTTCACTCGGTCAATCAATCAGCCCGTCGCTCACTCACGCAATCGACCAATCATTTGGCCAGTCAATTCAGCGCGTCAGTTCAGCGAAGCAATCAACAACAAATCAATCGATCGATCGACCGTCTTTCTCTCCCAGATGAGAAGACCTCTGTTCGGCCTCTGTCCCTGGCGTTGCCGGTGGAAAAAGAAGAAAGTCAAGAAACAGGTCAAGGCGCATCCGCCGCCGCGCGACCAACGACCCTCCGAAACGCGAAAGCTCCGGGTCAAGTCAACGAACGAGGAGGAACCGGCACCCGAATCCACCGGATCCGCGACTGCGCGTTTCAGAACCACCGCGGGCGGCAGCTCGGGCGCCACCGCAGCGGAGGAGCGCGGTGAACCTGGGGCGGCGTCGGGCCAACATCACGGCGTCGACTCGACCAGCCAGCGCCCAAGCGATGCCGACGAACTCAGCACCACTCTCACCAGTCTCAAGGGCATCGCGCAGGCACGTGCTTTCCCTTTCCCCCCCACTTTCCCCCGCCCCGCTACTTCTCCGCCTAACGGTGCCGAGTCGCTTCGCTTTTTCCCTCAAGGGCGTCGGGAATTGACCTGTCAGCCGAGCAGCTACACGGCTCGTCGAGGTTAACAGCGGTGTGTATGGCCGTCTTGGGGCCGAGAGCTGTCGGTACGCGTGGCGATAGAGTAGCATCCCTATATAGTAACACCGCTTAATGAAACAAAGAAAGGGAAAAAAAAAAAAGGCAGACTCAAGTACTGTTGACATCGGCGTAAAGCGAAGCATTCTTCGTGTGATTGGCGCATGACCCATGTATGTCTCTATAGGAAATGTGGTTTTCGAGGTATAAGTACCAGTATCGGAGAGCAGCACGTTTTAGGAAGAAACGATTTTCATTTGCACTGAAATATACACGGACTAGATGTTATATACACATATTTGCATGCAGCGCGTAATACAAATGTAATTTGCTTAAATTTCCAGCGGTGATCCGTGGTGTCCTGTTGCAACTCGTGTTGTTTCTGACGCGTCGGTTTCTACTGGCGTAATTGCCGATCTCGACGCAGTGGTTTGCCCCACAAGAAAGGGTGTTCTCTTGTCGAAGCGTGTGTCCCTGCGTTCGACGTTAAAGGCCAGACACGTACGAAAAAAGTACCTCGAACCCGGCAGGAAAGCTTCCCTTTGAACAACTCTTTATGTGAACGCAAGGGAGCCTACGGACAGGCCCGTTAATAGGCGACAGTGCGAGCCATACTTATTGTGCATTCTGCGACACAGCGGTCAGCGTGTACTTACACCAAAGGGTTACCTTCAAAATTTACTGGAAGGAATTCTGGAGCTTGCGTTGTGCTGCAGCCCCAAGTTTGTGGCCGTTCAGCCAGCACGAGAACGATGGCTACTGTATGAATCTGGCACAAGCTTCGTCATTGTGGCTTCAAACTACTTCGTCACTTGCCAAAGTGATCTTTCAATAAACGTAACAGCGCTCTATAGATGCAAGTATTTGAAGTGATTGCGCACAGGTGGAGGATCTTATCGCTTTTATGCGTCCGAAAAATCTCGATTGCTTCAAAATTTAGAAAGCTGAACCATATAATAAGTAACGCCACAAAAACGTCTGAGGCCACAAGCGTGAAGATTAGGCAAATATGTACACTATTCATTATTGCCGGGCTCGCTGAACGACTACGGCACCAGAAATCCCTCTATCAATTTTTTTTCTGTCGATAACTGTATGGCCTCAGAGATGTCATCGCCTGGCCGCTGTGACCTCGGAGGCTACGCGCTTCATAGGGCTCCAACGCACAAACTGTAATCACGCGTCAAAACCTTATTCCACGTGTCAGGGCCGCGTGCTGTAAGAGTTGGGGTCGTGCATGTCAAAAGGGGTAGCTGGCCCATGCCGTCGTCCGACGCATCTAGGTTAAGGACGTTGTTGAAGGGAGGAACATGTTCTCATTGAGAACGAGGAGTAATGGGTTTATCTACAATATCTACATGAAGAGCGGAGAGATTTACGTCTCATCAGTCAAACATATGACGGACTGAATCGAAGCACACTGAGGAGCGGAAAAAAACTGCTTAAACTCCCCCTGTCCTCCCTAGATCTCTAGGCCAGGGAAATCTGCCACACAGCCTTCGTCCAATCAGGGCGTCCAAAGTTGTCAAACGACCCGCGTTGAAGGGGAGGGTTCACACGATCACTCCCCACACTTTTGTTTTACTGAACACACAGAAATGAGGGGAGCTTCGCCGAAAGGGATTGTCACGCTTGACTCAAGCTGGCGCGTCTCGGTTCCTGGGATGGCCCAGCCGTTAGCAGGAGAGTCTGTCAAACAACCGTGGCGGTTACCGAAGTCCGTGAGGAACCGTCGTAGAACACCCTTTTCCAGGAGAGAGAGAGAGAGTAAAACATCTTTATTAATAATATTTGAATGGCGAGAGCAGTGTGGGAGGAACCCTCAGTCCAGGGTCCCTAAGATGATTCCGGCGATGTTTCGAGCCCGCTGTATCACAGCTCGGAGGACCTCGGGAGGTCCGTCGCGGAGAGCATCGTCCTACAGCTCTTTGTTGCGTAGGGGGTAAAGGAGAGTTGGCAAGGGAGGAAAGAGGTTTGTAGCGCACTGTTTCTTGCTCCCAACGTCGGTGACAGCGACAGTGAACCAACAAACAACAATCGATGCACCAGGCGTGTCTTGCCTCGCTGGCGCCGCAGGTCTGTCCGAGGGGGACGCATTGTTAGCTTCACGAAGCGATTCGTCGCAGTGGTGCAGGAGAGGCTATAAGGCCACTTCTCCCTCTGGCCGATCGTAACGGTGCCACGCAATCCGGTAATCAGTGCTGCGCAAGCGGTTATTAGGCGATATGAAACTGAGGCCCCCGGCCCGCGCTTCGTGTGGATTTCCTGCTTTACGCAGAAAACGTCAGTAGCTCGCTTTGGTCCAGCGCAACTAGTACATCCGCGAACGCATCGAAAGAACAACACACACGCGGACAGCCGCCGCACAACTCACTACAACAAAGACTTTTCGTAATGTCGTACGAGCAAGGCGCAAAACTGAACACTCGATCGGCCGGTCGATGCTATTTGCGCAATAGAAATGCCACACCACCCCGACCTCTATTGGCTCCGACTGCTGAGACTGATATACAAGCTTCCGGGGTTTATAAGCACAGACACAGAATCGCGACTATCGATGCTTTCGGTAATCCTGACTGCATGCGGCTCGCCCACAGCCTAATTTAGGTCACCGCAGAACCAGTTGCACGTCACGCACACATCTCCGATCACCACTCTCTCGCAGGATTGGAACTGCAGCGCACTATATGCCCTAAAGGTTATCTTATCACATCACTCAATCTAATCATCTGCGGCTCTCAATGGAACGTTGCCGTTCCAGTTATTGGGCACCCGTTCTGTCACCCTCTAACAGATTGCTTCTGTGCGTTACATACGCGTCCCGTTCAAATACAAAGCTAATACAAAGCTTCGGTTAAAGCGATAATTCTGCTGCAATTTACAGTAACCTGTTTCCTTGCTGTTTAGCCGTCCTCGACTGAACCAGCGCTCGCGCACGTGGTCTATAGTGCACGTCTTCGAGTACACGTGGGTCGACGCGTCTAAACGATTCCCAGTAGGGTCTTAGGGGAATGCAAGAAACGCTTGCTTTGCGCGCTGTTCGCGGCGGTGTCGGTGTAAAGCCGTCGAATTGAAGCAGCATAAACGGGGGCGGTAAAGCTCCTTCCTCAGTTTAGTTTATGACGCACTGGTGGTTTGTAGGCTGAAGGAAGCTTAGAACACTGAAGGAAGAGGTTAACATGTTCACGTGCAACGTTGATGCGAGACGCTTTAACATTAACGCCATATAGACGATGATAAAGAAAGTATACCATATAGAACCGAGCGCCTAGCCCATTGCTACGAAGAATTAATTTAATCAATCCACCGGAATAATATACACTTCATCGGTTACTTTGCAATCTTTGCAGACTTGTCCTCTTGATTACTACTATGCTTTGTCTATTGACAAAAGTCTGTAGGCACTTTGAGCCTGTACATTGTCTAAAGAAGAAAGTCGTGAACGAGATGACCAAAGCAATAAAGCAGAACCCGCGTTTCCGCACTTCTCTTTTATTCATTTTTGCGGTCTGTTTACTGTCTATAGACTCTGTTGGCCATTTTTCTTATTGTGGCCTAGCGTTTTCGGCTACTTAATGTATTGAACTGTGTAAAGAAAATAATTAACAAGCCGGCATTGCAATACACATACTTCTGAATACACTATTCGCAAAGCTTTCCGTAGGCGTTAGTCAAACAAAGAGGGTCTCATTCTACATATGTAGACGGCTTTCTTTATCTACATTAGTCAACGCCAGTAAGTGCATGTTGCGCTAACAAACTTCATTTAATTTCGATCGCCTGGACTTCTTTTACGTGCCCAGAACTTTTACACAGAACTAAATGGACGCTTTTCTTGGAATCCCGGTCACGTCAGAATTCAGAGGCCGCGAGCGGGAATCGAAACCGCGACCTCACAAGGCACTCTCGGCCACTGCGGCAGGTCACGGGTTCTATTTGACAAATGTTCCGAAAAATACTCAACGTAAGTTCACCTACACGGTGAGCTACTTACAAACCAAGAACAAGAAATAAATAAATTATGGGGTTTTACGTGCCAAAACCACTTTTTGATTATGAGGCAAGCCGCAGTGAAGGGCTCCGGAAATTTCGACCACCTGGGGTTCTTTAACGTGCACCTAAATCTAAGTACAGGGGTGTTTTCGCATTTCGCCCCCACCGAAATGTGGCCGCCGTGGCCGAGATTCGATCCCGCGACCTCGTGCTCAGCAGCCCAACACCATAGCCACTGAGCAGCCACGGCGGATAAATCGAGAACAAGAAGAGTAAGAACAAGAAGAAAAAGAACAACAAGAAACAGACCAAGAACAACGTGAACCAGGACGACAAGGGCAATAACAACAAGAATAAGGACGAGAACAAGAAGACTTCGGAGAGACCAGAAAAATAGAATGGCGGAGTTCATGTCGGCGCCTTCGCAAGCTCAGGATGTCGCTCGCCCTACAGGGTTTTTCCAGTGGGCTTTAGGCAACTCCGCGCCAATTCTCAACTTCCCTTCCCGCGCCGTTTCTGTCTTTTGCGCAACGTGGGACCGACTTCGCTAATTAGTTCATTAACACGCGGAGACGCACATATGTCTGCTGCCTTTAAGGCAGCCTCCGGAAAGAGCACCCAGCACTTCTGCACACGGCACGGCCATCTTGTTACGCCCACTGAGTGGGAGGCTGCGTTCTCCCTTGCCCAGTTCCTGCTTCGGGCTATGGCCCGCTGGCGAGCCATTTGCATAATTAGACACGTCCAGGGCAAGCGATGCGCGCGATGGCTACTTCGCCCAGAATCACGGGCACGTCCGTCGTGGCACGTCGGTCTCCGACGGGACCTGTTTAGTGTTGCCGCTCCGGTGCACCAAAATTAGGCTACCCTACATATGTATAATAATGCGACGATGACGAAGTTCTGGTTCTGTGGCTACGGGGAAGAAACGGTAAAAAAGCGCCAGAACCATCGACGTGACTATGTATGTCTGCAGATGGGCTAAAAATATTTTTAAGCAAAGTATTAGAAACCGTGGTGTGGTACGGATATTGGCAGAAGAGATCGTGAGGCGCGTACAATCGGTCTTCGTGGTGTCCTGGCCAATAGTCGAGGTTATACGTGACTCAATGAACCGGATGGCCGTTAACGCACCCTTGAAATTAATGTGAGCAGCTGCTACAGATACTGCACTGTTGCGTGCAGCGCAGATCTTTTGTCAGAAGTCAGCGTTTCCGTTTTCAAAGATGTCAAATTATACGATCTACATGTAATTTGCAAGTATAGGTGACATCAATGTAAGAGACGAAGAGAGTTCACCTCAAACGAGTGTCCATTTGGAAAACACCGATATTCCCCAACTCTACCTTTCAGTTGCTCAAATGTTCTGTATCAACTGACATGTATATATAGTGTGCGCGACACCTCAAGCGAAGCCATTTTTCATCGTCGCTGTCAGGCGCTATTTAGACACCGCACTCAGTGTTTTGTTGGAACAAACAGTAGCGGTACTGGCGCGTTCGTGGAATGCGCGCAGTTTGTTTGTGCTCATCCGGGGTCTTGTGTAGCATGTGTATGTTTTCTCATACACTCGTCGCGTAAAGTTCGGATGCGATGACACCGGAACAGCCGGTGCTTAGCTCGTTGCTTCATCGCCATTTTATCCTCCTAGTCTACTACCTCCTGCCTGGCCCTTTCCCATTTGTCGCAGTGCGGAGAGGCAGGTCGGAGGAGAAACGTTCCATCCGGCCAGTCTCGCCGCCTTCTCCCTCATTGAACTTTCGCTCCGTCTTTTTCTTTCCTAATCTCTGTCGCTTTTTCGTTTCCCTCTTTGTCTGCCTATATCTCGTTCGTTCTTTCTTCATTTCTCAATGCCCCGCTCTCTCTCTCTCTCTCTCTCGCTCTCTCTTTCTCACACCTTATCGCAGTTTTCCCCAGGACTATAACCCTACAGCTCCCTACGCCGCCCGCGATGCGCGACCTGCGCCACCGCGAGGTACACTGTTGTACACGACGACGGCCAATACTTTTTTAAACCTCGAACGTTGCTTCTTTGCTTTCCCCGTCGTCATCGCCGCACACTTTTCACCCTCGGTGTCTACACCCCGGACGGAACACGTGTGGCAAACGTTTGAAGCGCTCCGCGCCACGCCGCCCGCGGGCTAACGCCCCGCGTCGTAAAGCACCACGGAGGCGCGAAATATATCGCGCGCTAAGCGTCGTTGTTGGAGCGTGCGGCCCGAGCGGCGGCAGTTCTTTTTCGGCTAAGCGCGTACGGCGGGCAGGACCGGGCCCGCCCGCGGGGAGAAAGCTCTCCGCTAATTAATTTAGGTCGGCGCCGGTTGCTCTGACAAGGTTCGTTATGACACTGGCCACCGCAACGCGAGCGATGGGACCGACATTTCGAGGGGAGAGGGGAAGAGACGGGATCACAAAGGCGATGACGGCGCGGCGGGGGAGCGTATAGAGTGCGGACAAAACGGGAAAGAGGGAGAGAGGAGGGGAAATGCGGGAGGAGGAGGCGCCGGAGACTGGTGGGGACACGTGGCTGGACAACGAGAAATTAAGCGGGCGGAATGTGAAGACGGGTATAGTGCTAGGCCTTCTTTTCTCTTATCTTTTGTTTTTTATTTATTTTGTTCCAGCGCGACAGCAGTCAGAAGCTGCGTTAGTTGTGTTCGCTCATCCGTCCGTCCGTCTGCCCTACCCGTTACGCCGCTGTCGGTGACGTCACTTTCTCACTCTCAGTTTCACCCTCGCTACATGGCGATAAAAAACAAAAAACCTGAAAGCCAGCGCCACTGCGCATATAACAATCGCCACCGTGGCCCTCGCGCCACATAACCACATTATCATCATCGGCATCGGGAGGTGTGGTGTAAGTTATTGCTGTGCACGGAGCCTCTCACCTATGGCCAAATCGCCAGACTCGGAGTGGCCCGCGTTGGTGCGCGTATTTCGGATTCCACACTGGCGAGAACTGCAGCAGAATGTTCCGCGCATCAGAATTGAGAAGTCGCCATCGAGAAGACGGCGGTGTCCACTCTGATGAAAAGCTGCTGCTGTCGCATAATATGTGGGAGCCAAAACAATATTTGACTTCAGCGTTCCTTTCTTTCTTTCTTTTTTCGTTGCAGTTAACAGCACATCTAAGCTAGGAAATTGCCCCTAACGTGTCCGTTCGTTCCCCACAATCTGCGTCACCACGCCGATGCTTGTGATCTCAGAACTACGCATTTTGTATATAGGCGGAGGTGCCTTCCCCCGTGGGCCCGCAGACCAAGCAGCAAAGAACGGAAAGACATCCACCACGAGGAGTGCGAGTTAGCGGGAAACATCGGAGGAGGTAGATGCGTACTCTTCGAGAACGCCAGGCAGGAGATGGTGTATAGTCGCAGAATGCAGGACAGAAGCGACCGTAATTAGGCCTATAAAATAGGCTGAACGTGTCAATTCAGAGGAGAGCCTTATTGTTTGACAGAACTTCTTGCACTCTGTGAATGAGGCACTTTCAACTGTTAGCGGGTGTAGTCAGCAGAGCTATGGCGAGTTTAAGACTCCTGTTCGTAGCAAGTGAGTTATTGGAAGCAAACGGCCAATGACGTTTGGGCACTTCCTTGCGTCATCTGTGTCGTTTCGGCCAACACCTCATAGAAACCAGGAGGCCTGTGATTTCTGTCCGTGACCCGATCAATGAGAAAGTCTATGCTGTAAATGAAAAAAAAAAAAAAAACTTTCTTTGGTTGAAATGTGATTGCGCAATCATGGCCCTCGCACCCCAATCGATTTTATACAGGCCCCGGGCTTTTCTTTCCTACGTCACAGCTCAAAGTACGCAGTTCTTCCGTTATCTCGGAGATGTTACTTCTGCGCGAAGCCCACTGCCGTGACGTCACGCAAGCGTGCCGCCGTACCATATAGTCGAAGAGGGCGTCATCAAGCATCCCGCATTCCTAGAGCATATACGGGTTCCGTGTTAAACAAGCATCGTTCGGCTAGCTCGACACCAAAGCCACACTGTTAATGCCCGAAGGACGTCGCCTAACCGCGACAGCGGGCGCGTAAACGAGTGACGTCATAGGCATTCTATTCACGTCTCGCACTCTGGCTATGCTTTTCAAAAGCATCATTTGAGCATACAGCCGCCATATATAGCGTACTTCTAACGCAGTGCCAAAACTCTACCCTACAGTCAGTGAGAACCTAGGAATGCGATTGCAACCTAGGAATGCAGTTGGGCAATGCACCATTGGCCAACTCGTAGAGAACTTGTATAGAGGCGGCAACCAATCACGCTCACTCATTTCCTTGACGTCACGGCGGAGGCAAATATGTTTCCATATCGGCGCCTCTTGGGGAGCACGTTTGCCAGAACGGAAGCGCAGAGAGCCGGTGTCGTGCGTCTTCGCGACTGGAGCTGGGCCTGAATTCTCAAGCTGTCAGCGACAAGCTATTTCGAAGCGGCGGCAGTGATGACGTCACTGCGCGACGTCACATTCATTGCATATGCACTTCACGTATACTGCGGCTATACGTTTCCGACGGAGCAGGACCTGAAATGTGGCGCCCATTTTTGGTCAAAGCACCGCGCGCTTGTATTTGCAAATTCAGCAGTTCAGCGTATGCGTGGGAAGTGATGGGCGTACGAGTTGGCATGCGCCGTTATCGCCATTGCACTCATGTCGCCGGGGCAAAGCGTTCGTCAACGTCCTTCGGGGATGAAATAACAAATGAACAACGCAGAAATGAGGCCTCTGGGAGGGAGGGAGGTAGAGTGGGCAGAATGCTACACGCCAGAAGCCGAGAGAGTGCGAGGGAGAGTGGTATGGGGAGTGTGATGGAGGGGCGATAGTAGAGATGTGGCAAATGGAGAGGGAGGACAGAAGGGGAGGGGGGGAGATCTTCTTGCTCCGCGCACGGCTATGGAGGCGACGGGCGATGTGATAACGAGCTTCGCGAAAACCGCAGGACTTGAGCTCCAGCGGACAAGGCCTCATGATGGCGGTGGCGCTGCGCGTGGGGGCGACTCATTAGGCCACCAGAGAGGACTCTGCAAAACCGCCATCGCTCTGAACCAAGAGAATATATATATATATATATATATATATATATATATATATATATATATATATATATATATATATATATATATAATATATATATATATTCTGAGAGCGCACGGGAAAGGAGAAGCGTGTTCGCAAAAGACAGGAAAGGGGAGGGAGAGATATGAAGAGGGGGAAAGACAGCGGGCACGTCTTCATCATTCTTCGCAGTACTCTGCAAACTCTGCAGTACACCGTTGTCTGGTAGCGCGAGATCGCGATGAGAGAGCACGATAACATACGATCTTTCCAGACCTCCACTATGCTGAATGTGTATAAGGCGCCGCTGCCTCCTCACCCTCTATGCTCCTCCTGTTCCGCCCTCTAGTGGGTTGAAACCCAATTAGTTTTTCAACCGCGCGTGAGCATCAGGTGCGCCTCTCCTAACGACCTGACGGGCGGCTGGCGGTGGCGGAGAGAGATTGGGGAGGAGTGGGGGCATGCAGACACCCTCTCCCCGCTGACCCTTACTCGTACGAAGTATTGTGGGCGAGCACGAAGGCAACGCTAAACGAGAGAGAGAGAGAGAGAGAGAGAGAAAGAGAGAGTCGTCGACTCGTGTTACGGCACACTGGAAAGGCTCCGCGCGATCGTTGTGGTAGTGGTGCGCCTTAGCTCACATATAACGCCGAGATTTGTGGGAATAGGTGAAGAACTTTCGGTAAAGTTATTTTGAATATGCCGTAAATATGCGGCAAATATTCTCCGTAAAAATCCTCGAAGGGCGACCTTTCGAAATGTGATCTAGGGGGAGTTGGGTTATTCAAAATTGGTTCATTTTTTTTTTTTTTTCGTCTGACGTCCAAGAACTAGCGGCGAGAACAGGTCCGACCGTTGGTAACTGGGCAATTCCGAAATGCAGCTTCGGATCGCCACCGCAAAGCTACTACCACAAGTACACTTGCAGAGCCTTCGAGGGTATTTTCGAATATTAAGTCGACCAATGAGGAATAATGCTAAAGAGATGAGTTCGTTCTTAAGTGGGTGACGTATTGGTGCTCCGCCGTTGCCTTATAATGACAACGAACATCACTCGCGGTCACTGTGTGTCTGTTTATGCACTTCACAAGCTCTTGAAGGAGCCGATTGTAATGGGGAGAGGGGAGCGGTAACAGAAATGTTTCGTTATTTTGGTGCGGTATCAACGTTGCTCGGTGCGATGGACATATTCACCGTTCAACAGGGTTTACTCCCTCGAAAGAAACTTGGAGCGCAGTAATGACGTGGGACGAAGAAAGAGACTTTCTGTTCTTTATCTGAGTCACTTCCTTCGTCTCTCGCTTTTACTGCACTGGTGGCCTGGTTGGTACCAGGCCACCAGAACATGAAGTACCAACCAGCCCAGCTTTCTATCCTAAGGTTTACTTTGGCGGACGGACAGACGGAAACTGATTGATTGATTGATTGATTGATTGATTGATTGATTGATTGGATTGATTGATTGATTGATTGATTGATTGATTGATTGATTGATTGATTGATTGATTGATTGATTGATTGATTGATTGATTGATCAAACTCAACACACGAGCCTTTCTTCAATCCGCCCCTGTCGGAATGCGCAGCGGCGACTGGAAATCGAATCTGCCACGTTTCTCTCAGCTCCTGTGCGCCTTAGCTATTTAGCCCCCGATATGCGTAGGGTCTCTTCAGCCCTCTGGCTCCCACCCATCCTCGCATCCACACTCATATGCCTGAATGGTACGCCATGGTGACTGGTGGCAAGAAATCAGTCATGTTTGGATCTGAGATGAGAGAGCGCTGCCTTTGCCGCGGAGATATGTACATTGTATATATATATATATATATATATATATATATATATATATATATATATATATATATATATATATATATATATATATATTATGATGAGAAGCTGAGATGTCGGCTTGCATCGATATTATGAGTAGCTGCACAACAATGGGGCATGGCGACGGGAGTACAACGAGAACGAGAGAAAACTGGCGAATATCGTTACCGGAATCGTTGTTTTGTACGAGCGTACCAACGATGAAGGTGTTTTTCAAAAAGTATCCAAGCCAGACGACTCTCTCCGCAGCAATTTGACAAAATTATCCGGCATACCCTGCCGGTCTCGAGGGTCCCACTCGAAATCGCAAGCGCACCTTTTCGGACGTAGCTCGATTGTTTGAAATTACACGAACGCTCTGCCAGTGACGGTCTTTACGTTGTGTAAACGCGAGCAAATGCTTGCGCAACCAAATGTTCTACATTCTCGTTTAGAAAGCGCTCTTTGCAGTACAGCGTAGCATAATTTCGGTGCCGATAACGTTATGAGGTCTGAAGATATTTAAAAAACGTAAACAAAACGATAGTAAACACGAGGGCGTTTTTTTTATTTTTTTAATCGTCGTGCTTGTCCACCACTGCAGGAGATCGGCCAACAGCTGAGCACCCAGAACGAGCAGGTTGACGAGCTCACCGCCAGTGCCGCCTCCAGCGAGGAGCGAATCCGCCGAGCCAGCCAGCAAGCCGACAAGATCCTGCGCGACGCGTAGCGCCCTCTCGCGCCTCTAGGCGCGGAATCTGTGACGTCACGCAGCTGGTTTAACGACGCTGCGAGGTGCAGTTTCTGCACGTGCGAATAGTCTGTCACCTTCCAGATTGCACGTGTATTATTCCAACCCGTTTCCGCGGCGTTCAGTGTGGTGGGCAATTACTTTTCTTTACTCGAGCAGGGTGCGCTGCAGTAAAAAAAGAAAGCCGTTTAGAGGTCTGGCAATTCATTTATCCGACTGACAACAGATTGTGGTGTAGCGTTGGTCAATTATTTCGTTGCTACGTTATGTTGAATCTCAACTGCCCAACAGAAACCTGCCTCAGTCCTCAGTCTCTCAATGCATCGCGAATAAGAGTGACCACTGCAATAATGCCTCGCGGTTAGTCGCGTAAATTTTTGAAAAGTGCTACAATAGCTTTTTCGTATCTTTCAGTTGGGCATTTGCTTTCGTCACGTCACGTGTCCTCTCACTGAGACTAAAACTTAGGTCGAGCACTGGTCACCATGGAGTTTCCAACAAAAATTGAAAGCAGGAAGTCTGGCATTGCGATCTCTGGGAACGATGGATATATCACACGGATTCGTCTAATCTTCGTGCTTGTGGCTTTCGGGCGTTCTGGTTGCGTGATTCATCCCGCTTCGTCTTCAACTTCACACTGTTTAAATTTCCAACCCATCGTAGACTGCAAAGCCAGCAAGGCAATAAGTCTCTGGAGACTCGCATAATCGCTGCGAATGGCTGCGCGAGTTTATAAACGTACCCTCTTGTTGGAAATGATCGATTCAGAAAGTGACGAAGCCATCCGAAGCCAGACGTAACTCTAGACAAATCTGTGGACGGCCCATCTCGATCCCGTGTCAGCTGAACGACCATGCTTGCGTTTCCCGTAGACGCTACAGATTACCACACTCCCCTCGAGAGAGAGAGAACGTTTATTTGTCATGAGGTTGGGTGACTTCATCGCAGGGTGGAGCCCTTAGTTCAGGGCCCCGTTGGCTCGCGCCACTCCGCGTGCCCGCCGGATCAGCCGTCGCTGCTCTTGCGGAGCTGAGCTGGTCAGCGCAGTCTTCCAGGAGGAAGGTGAGGGAATGTGCGAGTAACCTGGAGGGTGTGGGCACTCCCAGGTGCAATGATATAGTGTGGGCTTTGCTCCACAGTAGAGACAGTATGGGGGGTATTGTGTGAAGAGGTGAACATAAAAGAGGCAGGGAAGTGAATTAGTTTGAAGCTATCGCCACGCGACGGCATCTTCCCGATTAAGGGAATTGTGTGGTGGAGGGAATCGTCTCCTGGTAAATCTTGTAGAAAAGTCGTATGCTGGTCGCTAGCTGGTACCTTCATTGAGGTAGCGCGTCCGTCCCTCAATTACGACGAATCCTGGTATTCCAATAAGAAGGCCCTCGCCTTTTGAAGGACCCCCCCCCCCCCCCTCCCTCACAATATCCCCGCATTTGCGTAAAACTGCGGCTAATCGGACGCCTACAATCAATAGGCATTCTTTACATCTTCGGTACGCCGATAGGCCGCAGCCTGTAGACGTCAACATACGGCACCTCTGTCCAGACCGGCCGCCGGCGGCCTTCAACAAAAGGATTCAAGTTACCCTCGTCCCCATGTTTACCTCCGCAAGTCTCTCGTTTCCAGGGAACCACCGGAAGCCGCGGTGTTCTATTCTCGTTGCCGAAGCGAGCGCAAGCACGCGCCCGTAGTTCCCTGTTTCGAGAAGCTGCAGCCGACTCTTTTGTGCATGTTTAACCCAACCAATTACATCTACAATAAGAGTGATAAAGAAGTAAAATAGAATATAAAGAAAACGTTGAGAGAAAAAAAGAAATAAGAAAAACGGAATGAATGGGGGTCCCTAGAGCTCGATGAGAAACGATGAGCTTCAGAGGAGAGAGAAAGAGGAAAGAAAGGATCCTGGGGACCAAACTAACATAAGGGTTGGATGCACAATGCCTTTTTTTTTAAGCGATTAGCATTCTTTGCCTACTTCAAGGTCAAGAAAAAGAAAGCACCACATACCGCTGAAATAGCGAACGAAGCTACGCTGCTGTGCAGTCACGTGGAGGCGGCAAAATGTACGGCACAAACTTTTACTTTTGGTTTGACGTACCCAAACCGCGATATCAGACAGTTTTGGCTGAACGTTTGCAACCAAACGTAAACGCATTACGTACGTAAAGAAACAGCGCTGTCATCACTGCGCATGCTCTGAACCTTAATGGGATGTTGCGGTTTACATGCGCTATGATAACGTAGTACGTTATTTGGCGAGTTTAACGTTCGTAATGTTTACGGACGCTGAGAAATAGCGTTGTCCAACATGGCGGCACCCATGGCTCCCGCTTCAGCGCGAATTCTCGTATCGGCTACGCTCTCGCTCGCGTTGATCGCCAGTAACTATTATAATGAGCCTTCACCTTCTCTAAACTCACCTGAAAGGTTCGTTATGAGCGCATAGCGCGCCGAATTCCTGAGATGGTTCGGCGATGCCGGCGCCCGTACGCCTAACGAGACGCGTTGGCATAGCAACAACGGGATGGTTGCTAATGGATTGTCTTGGCTTGGACACGCTTGACACGAGGCACCGGACGGCGCCCTGTTTTATAACGTCTTCATTACGCTTGCGTTTCCAACGTTGGCGTTACCGTACGGTAAACTATACGTCTTGAAAGGACGCGCCCCGTATACGGTCCCGCAAAGGTGATTACGTTTAACGTACGTAACGCGACAAACGCTATTCTGAAACTGTCTATCAATACGAAGCATGCCGTAATGGAGCGCTACGGATTAATTTTCTTTACCACCAGGGGTTCTTTAACGTGCGCCTCAATTGAAGTGCGCGAGCATTTTTTTTTTATTTTCGCCTCACATTATAACACAGCCGCCTAGAGCGGCCGGGCATCGAACTCGGGACCTCGTGATCGCTAAGGCGACAAAGCCAGCGCGGCGGGAAAGATACGTCAGAAAACGAGCTATATTAACGATACGATCCAATTACCCGCAAGTCCGTTCTATTTCTCGTTTCTTTTTTTTTTTTTTCACATTCAAAATTTCGTGCGGTACTATTCCCTAGGCGCCACATGCTGTTTCGAAAGACAGGCTCGCGAATGCAACGCAGACGCACGGCGAAGCTTGGAACTTTGCCTATCCGCCTCGTGCATTGTTGCCCCGAGGTCATTGTTAAACGAAAACGCCCAGCATGCGGCAAGCACATTCATCTGGTAATACGTTCTTCCCACCTCCCCCTCTTTTGTCAGTCCTGATTGCGAATGCCTCCATTCTCGTTCCTTTATACATCGAGGTCACACGTGGAGAAGATTAAAGGGGGGAAAAAAACACGTCCGCAAGGATATCCTGGAAAATGATGACGAGGTCCAGTCGCAGACGTGAATTCTTGCTTTCCGAAGGTATGCCTAAGGCAAATGCTCGCTAATATTCTATAAGTAGATGCTGTGATTGGCACACGGGCCACGTTATATATATATATATATATATATATATATATATATATATATATATAAAATTAAATTATGGTGTTTTACGTGCCAAAACCACTTTCTGATAAAGAGGCACGCCGCAGTGGGGGACTCCGGAAATTTGGACCACCTGGGGATCTTTAACGTGCACCTAAATCTAAGTACACGGGTGTTATCGCATTTCGCCCCGATCGAAATGCGGCCGCCGTAGCCGGGATTCGATCCCGCGACCTCGTGCTCAGCAGCCGAACACCATAGCCACTGAGCAACCACGGCGGGTATATATATATATATATATATATATATATATACACACTCACGACAATCTCTCCTTTAGGCTATGTATTCATGTTCCGCAATTTTGATTCGTTAACACTGTATTAGAAGCTTTAGATCACATATAGTGCAAGCTACACAGGGTATCCCAGCTAACTTTAGCAAGAGCTTAATGATATGCAAATGCCACGTAGCTGGACAGAATCAATTTAATGTTGTTTGCCGTCTTAAAAAAAATTGATTCGACCTAATTGGATAATTAGTGTTAATTAATCAATCAATTTCTCAGCTATTATACTTAGATGAAAAGTGTCAATTATAAAATTGTAGAGTGAGGTGAACAACTCGCGATATTGCTTTCTGTTCCTCAATACGTGCATCATAGAAGTGTAGTGCTTTTACGAGCGTGAAAGCAGCCTGCAAATGCACGCAAAATTGCCGTCCATATTTGCGGGCTTCTTTCACACTCGGAAAAACAGTTTTATACAGCACGTATTGAGGAACAGAAAGCAATATCGGTAGTTTCTCATGTCGCTGTACAATTTTCTCATTGACACTTTGCATCTAATTATAATATCTGAGAAATTTATAATTAAGAAATGCTAATTATCCAATTAGGGTAAATGAAAAAGCTAATTTGAGTGTCTCCAAGCTCCGTCCATCCATCCGTCCGTCCGTCCATCTGTCCGCTTTCTGAATGTAAAGTTATGAAGAAACAAAAGTCTGTCCTTAATTTTCTGCACTAAGAGTAAACTTTCTCGGTCGAGCCATCCGTGGAGTTTCAACTCAATGATCGTTCAATGTACGTCGATTTGTTAACTTCTGTGTTAGATGTATTTGAAATTTAATACTTACTGACGATAACAAACTTTATCTATGAAACAGGTCACTTTTGCAGAGCTCACAGGGTTAGGAATTCACATGTTCGCGTGAAGTTGAGGCTCGTAGCGAAGTTGAATTTCTGTGTAGCAGTGATTTCCTTGACCTCATTGCTTTCGACAGTAACTTGGACCAGACTGGCATTGATGGCTTTCTTTTTTTTTTTTTTTCGAGGAGACGCCGAATATAGAGAAAGTAGTTATGACGTTTTGCATATAGGTTACTGTTGTCGCAGTCTTCGCACGTTCTCAAGTGCACTTCTCCATTATTCCACCCTTCACGGGAGTAGGCATGAATATAAGGACGTTTCGCAGGGTTTTACGGCGTTTTTACGGGAGCACTACGCAGGTGACTCGGCCTAAACATAACGTAAACGAGATTGATGACGATCCACTCGATTTCAGCTACAGTTCAGCGCGCATCGAAAAGGCCGAGGTATTGACCAATGCATTATCTATCGCATTGCGACAACTGGACGATCGGCCGTTGACTGTGCAGGTGCTAATTGAAGACCGTTCCCATCGCTCGTCGTCCCACAAAGCTACGAAGGCACTTTTGTCTTTCTTGTGGGCGACCGGCCTATGCGAACGTATTTGACTCGCTCAGGCCCTCAGCGTGCGCGTGCGAGCTCACCGCGGCTGTACCTCCCCATCCCCTCCCTCTCTTTATCTTATCTTTCTATTCCCTCTTTCCTCTCCCCCCATGATAGCCAACCAGACGCGTTTCTGGTTAACATTCCTGCCTTCTCTCTTTATTTCCTCCTCCTCCTTCACCAATGGATTCCACCATCACATTTAATTCGCTCATTTATGAACGCGCTCTGATCATCAACATAGGAAAGTACACACCATCAGGTTAATTGTAGCATGCCGAAAGCGATAAAAAAATTACAGAAAGGAAGTAATCTTGCACAGTCAGTTATCTTTGCCTTTTTCGCAATACCCAGGTGTTGAACAGCTCCAAACATGAGCTGTGCTGGCACACCTGCCGAGGGTTCTTTTCCTTGTGCCAAACAGGGTTTCGAGCACTCGCATACGCTCTGGACAGAAATGGAACAAACGTGTCAATATTCAAGTCCCGCCGGCGATAAGGACCGCGGTAGTATTTTGTCTTCGCCTCTAGCGACATGCCCTCTTATCTCTTCGGAGGATGAAGGCGGGGGAGCGAGAAGCACGGTTACGATGGAGGTTGTCTGGCACGCGCCGATAAGCGGGGTACCCGATTAGGCTAGGCACGAAAACAAGTTGGCTCAAGCGCTGACGAGAACAATATAGATAGATACAAGAAACAACAACGGTCTGCGACACGATTAGCCAGAAGCTGCTTCGGCGTTACGTGAGACGGACGGAAAAGTTTTCGGTACAGATAGAGTCACGTTTTGATATTGAGTTTGCCGTCTAGGGAAAGAGAGAAAGGTGAGAGCGTTTTTCCGAACAGAAGTACCTTCAGTTTTGGAAGCAGACGACGTGCTGTTGTCGTGAGGTTGAAAGCCACAGACAGACGCACACAATCGAGCCAGAAAACGGAAATTCATAGCGCAGTTTTGTTGTATCGTTTCTGCAAAGCCAAGAATATTTCCAGTGAGAAGAGCGACTCCCGGTGTTCAGAACTCATATTAGTTGGGAAAAAGACGTTCATTGAACTTTAGTAGATCGTCCTTTCGAAAGTCAAGGTCCACCGCTATAAACACATATTCGAGCCAAGTTGCAGACGTCGCAGACAGCTCCAACGGAGAAGTTGTACACGTGAGTTTTCGACATTGTTTTCCTTTCTCTAACTTTATTTTACCCGAGTGAATGCGTAAAATCGCAAGATCAACCTTTTCTCAAAGTTAATTGGTTTTTCTTTTCTTTCTTTTCTAATTCAGTTTCAGAGTATTCCAGGGGTCCGGCGCGGGAAAGCACGAGCTGCTGCTAAACAAGTGCAAATAGACAACAACGTTGTCGGTGGAGCAGCCTCCTTTTTTTTTTTTTTCAAAGCACGAAGCGACAAAGAAAAAGAAGTTTGTTCCACACTCGGCGAGAAAAAGCTGAAGTTCGGTACTTGTGCTTTATTAGAAGCTCAACGTCGTCTGCTGCCGTAGTGCACGAGACAAACAGACGTACTCTAACATCAGAGGCCTTCCTAACCTGTTCCTCCACCCGTCGATGCACGCGTACTCTCTGTGGTGGAAACTGCTCGCGGGCAGACGCAGGGCCCCGAGCCAAGCCAAGGCCAAGACGCGCTCCAAGACGAAGACGAGGCGAGCTAAGCGCGAAGACTCCTCCGCGGTGGCCCCTCAAGAGGGACATGGGCCTCATAAGGGCCCCGTTCCCTCCGACGCTCGCGGCGAGAGCGGGGACGGCGTCACCGGAACCGTCCTCGGGGCCGTGGGCGTTCGGAGGCTCAAGACCATGACTTCACGGAGCCGCGTTGGCGGCAAGTACAAGGTCAACAACCAGAACCTGGAGAAGTTCGAGCAGATCCTCTCGAAGATTCCCGAAGGTTCGTACATAGAGGGCCATTGATAGGGCAGAGTCCCATGCCTCCTCCTGCCGAGATTCGCTCGTACTGTATAAGCGTTTCAGCTAAAGCCGTAATGGTACTAGCGCTAATTTATAGATGATAAACGGTCGTCAAATAAGGCACGCCTCAGGCATGGGGCGGTATTCTCGTACGATCCCTTTCGTGGATACCAGAGACAGCGTTTCTTGCGCAGTGCCACCCTGCAGGATTCTCTCAGTGCAGTGCCAGGAACGCGGTCGTCCGTAGACAGCGACACCGCCCGGTGCCAAGCGCGGGACGTTTCACGAAACTAACGGCGAATGCGACAAATCGCACCGGTGCGCACCGGGAGGCGCCAATATACCGTTTCATCCAATCATAGTCGTCCCAGGGCGCCTCGGCGGGCGCGCCGGCGCGATTTTCCGAATTCGCCATAAAGGTATCCCCGAAAGGGATCGTCCGAGAATTCCGCGCCCCGGAAGCCGACATTTCCGCGACGGGATTTTGTCCACGTCAGCGCCTGCGGCGGACTTTATCTCCGCCCTGACGACAATATATAGTCTCCCTGTCGAAACTTTAAAATTGCCCCATGCTGAACCTTTTTCTCGTTCTGATACTGTTCATTCACCACACCATCTCCATCTACCTCTGAAGCTAGGTGTTGTGCAGTACTAGTTTAAGAATCTAACGGGACGAAATGCTGTCGCCAATGCTGTCGCCAATGCTGTCGCCGACGTGACCATGCATATCGTGTGCAGAACGAAACGGCGAGTAAAACACACCCAGGGCATCTACCGCGGCAGTTTAGCAGCTACGACATATTCCTTTACTGAACACGAGGTAGAGGGTTCGATTGCCAGCAACGACGGAAAAAAGCGTTAACGCTCGTTCACCGACTTTTGGGTGTTCGCTAAAGAGCCCCCGTGTATGCAAGATATGCAATTAAACTATGGTCGCATTATGCTCGACAGACTGCCGATCCCGGAGACAGTGGGTAACGCGGGTCACGTTGTCAAGGCAACCACGATAGCACAACGGTCACAGCCTGACACAACAACGAGGTGCTCGCTCATATACGTTCAAATACGTGGAGTTCTGCATAAGTGTGCAGACGAATAAGGCAGCCTCCGCGATGGCCGCATTTCGATGGGGGGCGAAGTGCAAATTTGTGATTTCAGATGTGCAGATTTCCAGATCTGCGAGCGCTTTAAAGAGACACAGGTGGTCGAGGTGAACAAAACGTTCCGGACCCTTTAACTTAGTAGCTCCAGTGTTACATTGGAAATTTAAATCCCACTAATTAAGCAATCAATCAATCGGTGGATCAATAAGTATAAGAGATGCATGTCAGCAACTATTTAAAAGAAAAGGCAGAGTGTAATAAAGGTGCTGCCTGTCCTAGATCAAAATTAGCGGATCCACATGGGTCCTGCTAGTGATTATATTACGAGCAATGCCGGTCGGCCAATAGAAAACAGATCTTACAAACGAAAAAAAAAATTTTTTTTATTAACGGCGTTGTCTGTCTTTTATGAACACAGTTTTGGTTGAACCGCTGTTGACTTCGTCGAGCGAGCGAATTCCATTCACCAGCCACCTACCCCTAAAGAAAGTTGCGACTGTGGAGGAAACGTCTATTGTGTCGATACCCCGCAATACCCACTTCGTTGAATGAGTTATAATAACAAGCCTGAGGTTTAAAACAATGCCGGAGGGTGCACGTCATAGGTACAAACCTCGGGAACGCCGGCGGTCGTGCGGAATGCGGACCATTCTGACGCCGCGCCAACATCACAAGGCGCGGCGCGCTTGACAAGCGGCCTGACAATCGTTATCGGGAGGCTCACGTAGGGGAACACATCTCGCGAAATTGGCGAGTATGCGCATTCCTGTGAGCAGGAGCTGCCGTTCGCCGTCGGATATTGGCTCTCCGAGACAAGCTTGCGCACGGGCTCTCTCGAAATGACGAGGCATTTTCGATTACGGATGATGCCGGGTTTTTTTTTTTTTTTCAAAGGTCGGCAGAAGCTTTTCGGCGGCAATGGAAGTTGCCTGCGAACGCTCCGCTACCTGAGAAGGGGTGAGTGGTGGGGGGGAGCTTGGAGTAGCGAGATCAAGAGCTTAGTGACTTGCAGGATCGGATGACATCGTTTTGGAAAGCGCAGTGCAATTTGAGTTTTCTATTTAAAAGATTTAGTAGAGGGGACTCCGGCTCTATTAGCCCCGAGAACGAACTACAGGGGCGCTGCGAGCGCTGCGAGCGTGACGCCAGGGCACGGACTCGCGCTTGTCGTCTGCTGCAGTTCGGGCGTTGTACGGAAGCTTTCTGCGGTGTTTTCGTTTGTTCGCTCTCGTTCCCTCTGCTTGTATATTTATGGCAGTCGTCTCAAATCTATTCTTGCGACGTCTTCGTTCGCGAAAATTACGCTGAAGGAACGATCAATTCACATAAAACTGCGACATAACACACTTTCGATTTCATGTTCAAGACCATGTCTTTTCCAAATGTGCTACCGATGACAGATTACGCGTCCTCGTTCATCAATCACCGCTTCAGGTGCAGGCTGAATAACTTGCAATGGCAGCAGGTATTGTGGCGCCGTCTGGTGTGCACTCGGCTAATGACGTGCGCGCATTGCGCAACACAGTGCAGGGATGGGTACAGACGGTGCGTACATAGGTAATAAGTCAAACATGACGCAGCATATGACAGCGCACGTACAAAACCGAAACTGAACGGCTATGCAAGCAACCGAAGAGCATGTTACATACACGCGTATGTCATAACAAAACTGGAGGCTTCAAACGACGCGCGAACCATTGCAATTATGACGCTAAACCTGTTATGAGAAGAATAGCATACGCCTGATAACTTGATAGTAATAGTAGCATTAATAATAATGTTGTTTATTGATAATTACAATCAAAACAATAATAATAAATAGTACGCACCTAGCTTGTTTTACCTTGTGTACGTAGCTCCCTCCTCCCTACTGCAATGCCTGAATGGCACTTTGGGCAAGAGAGTAAATAAATAAAAAATTAATAGGCACGTAACGATGCTAGGTGCACACGCCCACTGGCGGATCTACAGCCTAATATTACTTCGCACCTTAATCCACATACAGAATACTTGTATGGGCCATGTCCGCGAAAACTAATGTCTTTCAAGCTCCAAATTTCTTTCTTCGAACTGTAATCATGTGAGGAATTACGTGTCTCGTTGAAAACTGCGATATTGGAAACTGCTGGGCAGAACATGTTGCATATATTATATATATAGATGGTGTTTGTATAATGTAGTAGCTTTCGCCTTTGTCAGTGCTGGAAAAGGCCGTATGTAAATTTATTTTATGTCTAGCTTCACTTTCTGTCGTTAGTGTTAATCGTTTGTCATCGGAGTGATGTGGCCACACGAGCTCCGACAGCACGCACCAACAGCCACCAACAGCACGCATTACGCGGCACGAAAATACCTGCGTTTTTATTCCACACGCAGTGGAATAAAACGAAGCTGAAGTTCACCCATCTCGGAGGCACGTATGACGGACGACAGGTTTCAGACAACACGATTCACAAACCTAGCTGTGCATAACTTGGACGTGAAAAGACAGAAAAGTATAGCTAGAGACATTGGCTAAAGTGTCTAGTGCTCGAGTTAGCACTTTTCGTCCAGATAAAAACGCAGGTATTTTTCGTGCCGCGTAATGCGTGCTGTTCCTATTAAGCGTGTTTCTTAATGTACTTATTGCACACTGCGGATGCACATTCACCGAACATCAGTGCATCGAGTTCGTTGCACTCTTTGGGCAGCTGTGACCTCCGGAAACTGGTGCAAGGCGCGGACATTCTGCAAGAAAGGTTATTCTTTCAGTACAGCGGCTGAATCAATTCTGCAACTACAACATGTCCTCTCTAATGTCATTAAAAGCTTCGTTGTTATTTAATACTCGTGCCGCCATTTTATCGCAGCGATTCTGATGTTCATCATTACTACAAAGCTTGGTCAGTAAAAATTACCATTTTTGTTCTCAGATCCATTATCGTTCCTAATCTGGGACAGCTATCTCAAGAGCATGCAAGTGTGGTAGAGCTACTCAAGGTATCGGAAACATAACAACACGACCTTCGAGATCGAAGCTCTCAATTCTGCTAGCGTGTCGCGCCGAAAGGCTTACCCTCGCGACTTCTGTTATCCGAGACGGAACTTTCCAGAAGCATTCTCGGACGTCGGAGCTGTCAATAAAGCCGATATACAGAGTAACTAAAGCCGCGCGCAACGTGGCGGCGGCGAGCCGCCCATTATCTCTCTGCCGAGATCGTGCCAACGTAAACTGCGCGTTGTGTTCAATTAGGAAGCGATAAGGCCAGAGTCCTCGCGAAACAGAAGGAAAACCCCCGTATTTACCTCGACGGCCCGCGATAAAAGCGGCAGCGGCCCCGACAAGTGGAGTGTTTTTTTCAAATGAGTCCGGTCCCCTCTACGTGACACGTCTCACACTTTCCAAGCTCGAACGACGGGCAACAGCGTTAACTAAACATTGAAGCGTACGATAAGTTGAGCTGCGTTACTAAATTACCTTTCTACGATACCGAGAGAGCCACTCTCACCGTGACCCACACCTGTAGTCCGATGAAAGCAGTGAAAACAAACAAACAAAAAAGCGACGTGGTAGCCTCGTAGCTATGGTGATGCGCTGGTGAGGGCGAAGGTTGAGTTTTCGAAACTGGCCGCGGCAACAGCATGTTCAATGGGAGTGGGGGTGGGGGGGAGGCAAAAAAAAAGAACGCTAGTGTACATAGACTTAACAGGTGCTCGTTATGCGGAACCCCCAGGTGGTGAAAAATTAATCGGGAGTGTCCCACTACAACGTTGCTCATTAAAGGGTCGTGACTTTGACGCGCAAAATCCCAGAAAGGCTTTTTTTTTCCTTATTGTCATCTACATCTCACACCATGATCGGAGGCTTGGTAAGGCCCGAAAAGAGGCGACAAAAAAAAAAAGGAAAAGGCGCGGGTGGCCTCCACGCCGCCTTGAACTTCCCACCCCATCTCACCGTGACGTCACCGATACTGACAAAGTCTATTCGGGCCTATACCAACCCCATGGCCTCCGAGATTACCCCCGCCAGCCGGGGCGGTGATCTCGGAGATCATACCGACCCGCAGCAGTGGCGTATAACAGCCGTGCGCTGCTGTAAGCACGAAGTCCCGGTATCGAATCCCGGTCGCGGAGGCCGCATTTGCATGCGGGCGAAATGCCAAGAAAACGCCCTTGTATATGGCGCAGCGAATGCACGTTAAACAATCCCCACGTGGTCGAAATTAATCCGCAGTCCCCCACTACGGTGTGCTTCATACAGCCATATCGTGGTTGCGGCGCGTAAAAAAATCAAAAAGGAAACAGAATTCTTAACTTTATTCAGGCCTTTACGTAGGTTTCTATAGTCGAAGATGGGCTACATTGTATTCTTAGTGATTCAAAGACTGATCTTAGCAAGTTTCGGGAACATGTATACTGTGCCAGAACACCACCCATGCACCCCCCCCCCCCCCTTCCATACAGACAAAAAAAAGAAAGAAAGTAGAAACATACCGTGAAATACGACGTATTTCGCTGTCGTATCAGCGGAGAGCTGTCGGGCCGAAATTCCAAATATCTTCATTTGTCCTTGGTTTCATTTCACTACTTCCATTGCCTTCTGTTTGTTGCCACAGACTCTTATCCGAAAGTATAACAGACATATTTATGTGCTCCCCTTATACTGTAAAAAAAATGCACCCTCAAAATTCAATGAGGATGAAAATATGTTTAAGTATCATACCCTTAGTCCCCCTTTAGGTCTATGGGGGTCGGTTATAAGACTGACTCACACCGTTATTCGCTTTTAAGTGCGTAAATTATTTTACAGCGCGCCGCATATTACGCAGCGCGTTACAAACAAGGACAATAAAGAGAAACAAATGACACAGGCACGGCGCTAATTCGCAGCAATTTCGTCGAGGGGGGGAAAAAACTCGCGAGCGTTTTCTTATCCGGAGCAGGTCTAGTGCTGCTCGCGTCTCTAAGATCGACTACTCTGCCCTCCTGTTGCCTCCCTGGAATGCAAATTGCTTAGCCGACAGCTCCCCCTGATAGCACACCGACGAAATCTGCCGTCTAATATCTGGTATCGCATGAATAAACTCCTGCATTCTCATTCGTTCGTTCGTTTGCGTTTTTCGTTCACCGTAGCGAGCCACGCAGTATGCGCCAATGGAAGACAAACAGGCGCAAACATATGCAACCTCGGTGCACTTACCGCGTTATATAGTCCGAATACAGCGCTCAACGCGGCCGTTCCTCGCGCTCCTTTTAAACCCGGTTTAATGTATCACGTATGCCACGCTGCATACCGATACTGAAAAAATTTTACTCAAGGACGGAAAGCCTAACACTTAGCATTAGCAGCGTTTTCGATACACTAAAAGAAAGTTTTCAGTTGAGGATAACTAATTACTGTACTAATTCAATTAAGGGAAAATGAGACATCCACCCAATCGTACCAATGGCTACAAAGGAAGCATATACGGGTTCCTCGAAGAAAATATCGTCGAAAAATTCCTTTGTAGCAAGTGCTACGATCGGGTGGATGTCTCATTTCCACTCAATTAATCGCTTCTCTCCACCTCGCGGGTTTCCGCACAACTATTACGCCAAACTGTACTAACTTAGTTATACCCCAAATAACATTTCATTGTTGGTGTTGTTATGTTATGTTATTGTTGTTATGTTGTTGTTGTTGTGTTATTGTAATATATGGGGTTTTACGTGCCAAAACCACTTTCTGGTTATGAGGCACGCCGTAGTGGAGGACTCCGGAAATTTCGACCACCTGGGGTTCTTTAACGTGCACCTAAATCTAAGTACACGGGTGTTTTCGCATTTCGCCCCCATCGTTGTTGTGTTATTGTTGTTGTGTTATTGTTGTTGTGTTATTGTTGTTGTGTTCTTGTTGTTGTTGTGTTCTTGTTCTTGTTGTTGTTGTGTTCTTGTTCTTGTTCTTGTTGTTGTTCTTGTTCTTGTTCTTGTTCTTGTTCTTGTTGTTGTTGTTGTTGTTGTTGTTGTTGTTGTTGTTGTTGTTGTTGTTGTTGTTGTTGTTGTTGTTGTTGTCGTCGTCGTCGTCGTCGTCGATGTCGTCGCCAGACGTGTTTTCCGCGTCCAGAAATAAAGGCGGTGAAGTAGGTCTAGCTTTACGAGATGTGGAACTGTTTTCTGGCGTTAAACGGTCAAGTCTGCACCGTACTATTGATCTCCCCTTACGCTGGCCTTCAACTTTTTTTTCTCTCTATCTGCAGGCGAAAAGACCAAGGCGACGCAGTCCTCGGCTTCGCTGCCAGAGAGGCGTGACGATGCTTGCCGCACTCCCGTTCAGCAGCCCGTCGAGAGGGCCGGCCCGGACATCAGCCCGTCCGCGACAATGGGTGAGCGTGCATCGATCGCTAAACTGGCTCATCGGCACGCGCACAAACTCGCTCCGACTGAACATATATTTTGAAGAAATAAAACGAAGGACACCGACCAACATAGAAGTGCTAAAAAATGAAAAAATCTAAAAGACGTTTCGGCTTCGCTACGGAAGCCTTGTTGTGAACAAGGCTTCCGTAGCGAAGCCGAAACGTCTTTTAGATTTTTTTATTTTTTAGCACTTCTATGTTGGTCGGTGTCCTTCGTTTTATTTCTTCAATGCTTCATCCCGACCAGACGGGCTTCCGTCGAACCCTCGATTTCAACATATATTTTGGCATTACATTCTGCGCGGAACAACACCAACGGTTTCATGGGCCTCGTCTCACCGGCTGCTAGTTTATATGTACAGGGTGTCCCCAACTATCACATGCACCAAGATTTAAAAATATGCAAGGTAATGCATGGTAATAGAACCAAGGTAATGCTGTTTGCCGCCGCTTGCAGATTATTATCATTTTTCTGCAATCCGCCGAATTACATATCTATACTTAATTAATTAATCAACTTCTCATATTATAATCTGATGAAAAGTGTCAATGAGAAAATTGTAGAGTGACATGAAAAACCCTAATACAGCTTTCTGTTGCTCGATACGTGTTACATAATAGTTTTTCCGAGCGTGCAAGAAGCCCGTAAATGAACGCAATATTGTCGTGCGACTTCCCGCTCCAGGCACTTTGCGTGTATTCGCGGGCTTCTTTCGCGTTCGGAAAAACACTTTCATGTAGCACGTATTCAGCAAGAGAAAGCTGTATCGGGAGTTTTTCATGTCGCCCTACAATAATCTCGTTGACATTTTTTATCTAATTATAATATTTGAGAAGTTGAATGATTAATCAGTATTAATTATGTAATTCGGCGTAATGCAGCAAACAATCTGAGTATCTTCATGCGACGGCAATGTTTACGGTTATGTCTAATGATGTTTTCTTTTCTATGTTAGCATAACCGCGTTTAAGTTTGTGCCAATGACATGTGTATTTTGTGACTGATTATGATAAGTGGTTATTTTTATTAGTTGTGTGACTGACACTGCATATATTTCTTTATCTCTTTTGCGTATATCCTCCCCCACTGTAATGCCTGTTAAGGCGCTGTGGGTAATAAAGTAAATAAATAAAATAGATAAACAACATTACTTTGGTTTCGTCCAGCTTCGTGGCATCTACATATACTTAAATTTTGGTGCATGAAAGTTGTGACAGCCTCTACATGCGTTGTTACCGAAATTAAGATTGAAAATGCTTGTCGTGTCACATGTTGCTCTTTATCGTAATCGTCTCTGTTCATTGTCACTGAGGTATCACTATTGACTCTTCTGATCGCATGAATTGCCTTATTGATAGAGCCTACACGTGAGCCATTAAGGGCAGCAGCACTGTAACCTCATAGTTGTTGATAATCTGGCTCCACACAGGATCCACACTAAGTGGAACATATTTGCGAAACTATTCCACTTGCGGAGTGCAACTTACGTAGACCGTTGGCCTCCAAGATCAGGCACCGCGCGCCGGTAGATCTCGGAGGCTATTGTGGAGCGAGAATAAGAGTGCGGTATTTTCCCCGTTCGCAACCATACGTACCAGTCGTTAATAACAACCCACTCGAACCTGTTTTTTGGATCTGAGCAGGATACTGCGGCCCAATTTTTTTTTTATGATTTTTCCCAGAACGACCCTATAGATAGTAAAAGGGGGGCTCAAATTAACGCAATACACACACGAAGGAGACACGACGAGAACACTCATCCGTCTGTGTACGTCATAATTTCCTAATAGCCTACGCCTCTTCTGACAGCTGCGCACCACCGACCAACCAAACAAGAAGCGTTCCCAGTCTTTAATAAACCTCGTCTGTCTCTCGTCTCTCGCTTCACGCATTGTAGGCAGTTCAGTCACGGCCGAGTACGAGCTGTTCTGCAAGGCGTTCCACAGCGAGGCCAAGCAACTGCTGCCCGACGAGGAACAGGAGAAGCCGTCCATGAACCCGATGCGGAAGCTGCTCCAGCAGGCCTCCGAAGCGGCCGCCAAGGGCCTGCAGCTGCAGCGAGTCACCACAGCGGCCGGCACGCCCCCTAACTTGATCTCCGGCAGACTCACGAGGCGCGCCCCGGAAACGTACGCAGCGCCAACAGTGGCGTCGAACGCGTTGGTCGCGACGCTCGCCTGAGTCGGGCGTTGGGAACATAGAGTCTTTCACTATATTACCCAGATAGAAATCTGGCGCTGCTGCGCTGTGGCACGCATGGGAATGCCGGTATATTGTGTATTCGGATTGGCATCGTTCTCGGAGAGCCAGGCAGGCACCGTTCTGTCCATCAGAATGATTAATTTTCTACTAAAAGAGCACGGAAAAAGCTGTTTTAGCGTTATTACTACAGAAAAACATGTTTTGTTGAACTATCAGAACTCGCTGCTGCATGTACAAATTATATGAAACGTAAAAAGTATCAGCGGGCCGCTAAAGTTGGAGGACGGACGACAAGATTCGTGCTCGCTTTGGAACAGTTTGTCGTCTGTTCTTGCTTTTCTTCGCTTGGTTATGCATTTTAGGAGAGTAGAGATGTAATATGCGTGAATGGAAACATTTTATGAAGATCTTACTTTAAGAATGCGTTATTTGTGTCGCCATATCCACGTTTTAGACGAAGCCTCTTACAACACTAGCCAACACAAGCCTAGCAAACGCGTATACCGTCATTCCCATGACGGCACAGGGCTCCTTAGGAAACTCCCATAGACGGTCGCGCCAGGTTTCCCTACAGGTGTTATAGTGAGAAACTCTATGGTTGTGAACGAGGGCCACACTTATAGACGATTAGCGGGCATTGCGTGCGCTGTCGGTGTTGTAGATCTTCGTGTTTAGATGACAGTTCTCACTCGTTCTCGTCACGCTGTCACAGGACTTACACAGGGCGGGGACCGGAAGAAGCAACGAGAAACGCGCGCAAGTTTAACATCTCGTAGCCTCGCATCTGTTTGCTTCATGTGGCGCCGTCTTTCGTGAAATGCCGCAGATCGGTACGAAAGGCGTAGCATGGAGGGGGAGGGGGGAGGGGGGGGGGGGCGGTGGAGGTGCGGTATTCTGTGTGTGCCCACCATGTGTACATGACCGCTTCGTCCGCTGCTCAAGTGCTGATTGGCTGGAGACCCCTGTCTCCTCCTGACGTGTACACCAGCCCAGAGTACCCTCTCCCCTCCCCCCTCCCATTTTCCCAGCATGATGTTTCGAACTAAAATTAGCAGAGGGAGCTCTGACACTGTGAACGTACAGCCACCGTGGGAATTGTCGGCAACATTTGCGTTTGTCTAATCTTGACGCGTTTTGCTTCAAACGACCTGGTGCATGCCCTTACTTATGAAGCGTGGTGTTTCTTTAATTACCTAAAATATTCGAGCAATCGTAATCGAAACGCACGAAATGCCCTGCACGCGTGCACAATCGTAAAGAATTGTTGTAATCCTAAAAAAAGCAATATTTCGTCAAATCAGATCAATTTGCAAAGTCAGAAAGCCTTTCGAAGCCACTATAAGACTACGTTTAGGCCAAATCCATATACTACACACCGCGGCCCACGCTGGCAGACACGCCATGCTTCCGGCTCGCATTGACACTAGCGCCACATTCCCCCCTAGTAATTGTTCTAGGAATATTCTACGCGCAGAAAAGGAACGCCTTTGTCAACGCGTCACATGTCCCCGTCATAACGGGGGAAGAAGTTCGCATGTATAACTTAGCACGTACAACGAGCTTTCTCAGATGTTTCTTTGTGAATTGTGCTTCGCGTTCATTTCGTATTCATATCCGATGTCCCCTGTTTCCCCCTTCTCGAGTGAATGGGTAGCCAAATGGGACTTCGCAGTGCTCGTGAACTTCGCACACCAGTACGTCACACTGCGGAAAGTATAGCGAGAAAACATTGCGACACTGAGACAGTGAAGATTTCTGAAGGCCATTCGAATGATATTCACCTAAAATAACTTGCAGTGCTGACCAATGCAGTTGGCAGCTCGATGAAGAGCCCATGGCCGGCAGTATTCTCAAGACCTTCTCACGCTAGAATTGTTCGGAAGAGAAGCTTCCGGCGCAATCTTCACGCTGAGCGTATTGTTAAACTAATGCGACCGGCACTGGCAAAAAGCAGTTGCGACAGAAAGGCTTCGTTGAATTCGGCCCCAGTGACCCGAGTTCCTCCGCGTCGGCGCGATTACGAAGCACGCAACGGGCGTAGTAGTATATCGCGTAAACAAGCAAAGCGAAATCAAAACTTGTCGGTGACGTCATGTCGCCGGTGACGACATCTCGTGGTATCGCAAAGTTTCGTATTTTCGTACCCTTTTTATGGCTCAGATAAGAAAAAAAAAAATACAGCGAAATTTCACGAGTTATGTGTTGGCTCATTATTGGATGCCAACTAATTTTGTACACTTAAAGCAGTTGTAGTTATGCCTGGAACTGACAAAATCAATAACGCCACGGGAAAAGGCAACGGTCTGTGATTGGCTTACTATAGTGCTGGTATTTCAGTTTCGTCAGTTACGTATCGCAATTTTACCTCGCTCTATGACATACCGAGGCTCCGATTCAAGCAAAACTTGCTCATTTTGCTCTTCCCAGCTATGCTGCCTGAACATATTGAGTCACTTTTCTATCGGCGTCCCTCTGAGCGTAATAAGCCAGTTTGGCAATTGTCGAAGTGCAAAGCAATCGGTCACTAAGTGGTAACCGCTGCGCAGTACTCTTTACCATTCCTCTAGTCGTAAAAAAATAAACGCTTTGTACCTTTTGGTGACGGCTCCTGTTAGGACAGTTACGTTAAGCCAAACGATAGCGTGGCAGCGAGAGGCAAGCTAGCAACAGTGATCATCACCGCATTTTCGCGACACCATCTCCAGATGACAATCATGGCGTCCGGCTGGCTCCTTAGCTGAGTCCGTTTTTTTAATATTCTTATTAGAGAGCTTTAGTGCGTCTGGTATTCCGGCAAGCGCGGGCGGTTTGCCGGATGAGCGGGGGTGTAAACGTGAGCGGCCAGATTGGTGGCGCCAGCTGGCGGCGCAAAGCTCAACCACCTAAACACCGAGCCAATTACTATATTCTTATTTGCTGGGGTGTAAGCTTTCAAAAGCGGCGTAATTATTAACACAATTACGCCGCTGCCGAAAATTTGCACCAGCAACGAAGCAGAATAAGGTATGTTACTGTAATTTTAACTCTGCGTTTGCCTAGTTGAGCTGCACAACACCAGGCGGCTGCACCGCTCCGGCCGCTCAAGTTTACGCCCCCGACCATCCGGTAATCCGCCCGAACCGACCCCGTTTGCCGGAACAGCGGACACGCTAAAAGTCTCTATTGTCAAATATTTTGTATATACGTTCTTACATGGAGTGCACAGAGCATACGAGTTCTCAGGAGCCATTTATATTGTGTTTAGCATGAGACTGTCTCGAATGTTTGTGTATTTATTTTATATTGACGGTGTAGCGCTCAGATGTCGTTCTTTCTTTACGTCGCCTTTCATGTGTTTATGAATAAGTTTAAGTTTCTAAATTAAGTTTCTATTAAGGTCCTCAAGCCAACATGCACCTACAAGAGCAATTGGATGAATTTTTCGTTTCAACATTTTCTGTTCGTATTACCGCAAATATTGTTGCACATGTGTTCACATCGACTTGCTTTAATGAGGTTCCTGTGCCTAGTGGTTGAGCTGCGTATCGAAAGCGCAACTAGTAAACAACACATAACCAACAAAAAGGGCATTCACCACTTATAAGTTTCTATACCGCCTTGTCTTATCGTTTACTATCACACTGCAATATGTCTACTGATGTGTAGCACTCGAACGTCAAGGGTTGTTGTATACAATTGGAGGCCATCACTGATTTATTTGTAATAAATATTGATGTTTTCATATTGTCACAATTACGTGTATGCGAATACAAAGGCGACATGACACTTATTTTGTTGATCTCAATATTTTTCCATCAGTCGCTGCCAGTGTCTTGTACTGAGCTTCGCATTTTTTTTTTGCACTTTGTTACTTTCTAACATTGTAATCAATTCGACAGTTTTCTTTTTTTTTTAGAACTACTTCTGACGGCAAGAGCTGCTGCCAAATGATTATAGGCAACCAGCGGGGCGAGATAAGACAAAGCACTTCGTAAATGTATGCCGGCGCGCATGCGCGGTCACATACAGCCGGCTTCGAACCACGTGTTACCTCCAATTGTCGCCAACGTGTCGCCAACGGGCACCTGTATCGCGCGCTCTAGGCCAGTGTCTTGACTTCCGTACTAATTTTTTTTCTATGTATCTTTGCCGCGAATTCACATTCTATTTTGTCGTATGTGAACGCATTCTTTTCCATGTCGAGGAATTTTCGACAGCTGGCCCTTTGGCAATTTGTTGACCTTCACCGCAATGCACCGACGTAACTCGAAGGGCCCGCATTGCCTCCCCTTCCTCCCCCCCCCCCCCCCCAAAAAAAAACAGATGTTAAAATATCAGCCGAATTTCAGCAACTAACTTTCAATCAGCAACGTCGTCGAGTATAGGTATGTCCTATAAGGCACTTAACGCCGTAGCATCTCTGCTGCGTCAGTGTTTTCGTTCTGAGAAAATGACGGCCTCAACGCAGCGGAGAAGTTACGACAAAGTGCCGTAAATGCGCATGCTATTAGAAGGGCATACCTTCTCTACGTTGCAAGCTGAAACTTTTTCAAACTCGATCGAGTGATGTTTTGAAATGTATTACATTTAAAATACTGCCCAGTGAGTTACATTGAAGTATTGCAGTGAAGTTCAACAGATGGCCAGAAGGGACGTGTCCATAGTTCCTGGGTATAAAAGCTGTCCTCTTAAGTTTAGAGCATATTTTAAACGCTCGAATCTTTTTTTTCTGTTTTCTTTCCTTTTTGTTTGTCGTCGCATCTTTTACCTCGTTTTTGCTTAGTTTTTCTTGTCATTGACGTTATATTTTTTAGTGTCTATTTTCTAGTTCATGTACATGTGCATCCGTATTCAGACCTTAGGGCGATTCCTGGACGCCTTAAATAAAGTTTTATTATTACATTCTTGTTATTATTATTGTAATTATGCGTTGCACCTGTATTTAACCCTAAGCCTAAAAGAGCTATAGGCTACTCGTAACGCCCATACGTGACAATACTACGTCGCCAGAACGCGAGCTTGACGAGCAGTTTTGGAGCACCGGCCTCACAAAAGTGGGCGTAGGAAATGACTTACGTTTCCGTTGACTTCTGTTGTACTCGAGCAACATTCTGCTGAGATGCAACCCAATATCACCCGAAGTATAGCTAAACGAACTTTAAGGTACAGAATATATTCTTTAGTAGAGTACAGTAGATTGTAGCAGACATTACAGTGAAGTATAGAGTGCAAAGCGTACGCATGGTACAGTGTACCTTAGCACTATGACGACTGAAGCAACGAAATAACGACGGCCGCCACAGCAACGACGCGCCACCGACCGTCTCCTCCTCTCTCTCGTCTCTCGCACTCTCGCCACTCACAGCGAGGGCCAATCGGGGCAAGGGCCTCCCGGCTTCGTGGCATCCATGGCCGCCAGCCCTTCCGGCTCGTTCGCCCAGCCCACACCGATCGACGCGCCACCTGGAGGCCAGGAGACGGACAGCGTCAAACTGCTGGCGGAGTTGGCGGGCCTAGAAGAGAAGCCCGACGAACAGAACCGAGACGACGAACCGGCGCCGCCACAGCCAGAGCCCGAGCAGCAGCAAAAGCCGCAGCACTCGCGAGAACCCAACCCCCCGCGTCAGCAAACACAGAAGCACAGCCGCAGATGGAGCGAGAACCCGGTGGGCGCTCCGATATTCATGGCCAGGAAGTTCGCCGAGAAGCTGCGCCGGTCAATGGATGGGGGGACGCCCGCCATGCCGGAGGAGGCCGTGCCTTCGACGTCAGCGTCTCATGGCGGCCATGCACCGGCGCCGCGACGAAAAGGTAGCGCGTCTTCGCAGTCGCACGCACACAAGCAGACGGCCTTCCCGAAGACGTCGGGGGCATCTTCGAAGCAGGCTTCACTGGGACCGGCCGTCCAGAAGCAACAGGTCCCGTCCCCCGCGGCTACGAGCAGGGAGTCCGTAGGGCAGACCGAGTCCGCGCATTCCACTTCCAGCAAGAGACGAAGGAAACGAAAGCGCAAGACCCGGATGCCGACGGAGAACGGGGGATAAGGCGTCGAGAGAAAAAAAGAAAAAAAGAAAGCCTCAGGGACCGGGCCCCGGTCGAGCGTGCCAGAAGGAAAAGTCTTCGGCAGAACTTGCACCTCCAAATAGCTTCCGCACCGCGATCAAATTAGGGGCCACAGCGTTTGCGTTACGGAAGAAACATTCCACGTTGAGCGACAAGCCTTCGCGCTACTTCGTATGCCGCCTGCAGAAAGACCTGCAGAAAGATCAAGCAGAATCGATGCCGCATGGACGTCTGTGGTTCCGGTTAATTAAATGATGGGGTTTTACGTGCCAAAACCACTTTGTGATTATGAGGCACGCCGTAGTGGAGGACTCCGGAAATGTCGACCACCTGGGGTTCTTTAACGTGCACCTAAATCTAAGTACAGGACTCTGTGGTTCCGGTTGAGATCCGCACTACAACGCCTTAACAATATATATATATATATATATATATATATATATATATATATATTGTTAAGGCGTTGTAGTGCGGATATATATATATATATATATATATATATATATATGCTATGAGTCAGGGCTGAAAAAGAGAGCCAGTGCTGCATGGTCGTCTGCCACGGTGAACGATCTACTAGTTCACGCTAACTATTAAATGTTTCAGCATGAACCACAGAAGCACAATAACTGAGGTGCAGTGCCAGCGCTGTAAGGCATGCCTATATTATCAGGCATACGACTTAGTATAGTGCAGAAGATGAACCGATATCAGCTTTTCTGCTTTTGGCTGCTTCTACAGCTTCAAGACGGTCAAGTAATTAGGCGCTACTCTGGCGTATTTACTTGCAGAGACCCTTCAACAAGCTGATCAAGCCCGTTAAGCTTACTGCGACCGTATATATTGAACAGCCATGCCCGTTGCGACACATGTGAATCTTATGATATAGTGTGCGCAGATGTGTCGGCCACATGTCCCCCCCCCCACCTCCTGTGACTAAGTGCCTTACATTCACTGAGGTCTGCCGAATATTGTTAATTTCTGTGAGGAGTCAATGGTTGATGACGAAGAGAAAGTCACATCTAGAAGCAAATAATCTCTATAAAAGAACGACAGAATAGCAGGCAACAGCGGACGCCAATTCACTGAGCAGCGCGACAGTGCAAGGTTCTGGGTAATGTGTAGGCTTATGGTTAGACGAATTAGGGCAAGACATTAGCGTAACAGCTAATATAACAGGTATACGATGAGACCAAGGCTTCGTAATCCGGCTGGCATAAGAGCGCCTTCGTTTTGGATGATTGCGCCGTAATCGCGTTTTCTTCTTTTTTACCAGTGCTGGAAATTTTCGCGCGCTTCAGTGAGGCCGCCACCGCACCTCACCGGTACGGCGTTCCACTGCTGAGTTTGAGGTTCCGGGTTCCTTCGCGGCCGTGGCGGCAACATTCCAATGGGAGCAGAACGCTAAAACGCTCGCGAACCATGCTTGCTTTGGGTGCAAGGTAAAGAACCCCATGTATGGTATGGTTTGGTAAAACTTTAATGAAGTCCTGCAGGTCGTGAGTCTTCACGAAGCGGGCCGCTCCCACGTGGGAACCGGAAGGCCGAGCCTCTCGGCAGCATCGTGGGCCTGCTGGACAGCCCAGAGTTGGTCAGCCAGAAGAGGGCTGCGGAGAACCGCCTCCCATCTGGCCGAGCTGTTAGCGATGATAGAGTGTGACCGGGCACACCGCCAGAGCATGTGGTCTAACGTGGCTATTTCTCCACAATCGTGGCAGCTAGCATTGGTGTAAATATCCGGATAGATTTTATGTAAAAGCGACGGATTGGGATAGGTATTCGTGTGGTCCCATGTGGTCCCCCAATATTCATGGTTCCTTTTTTTTTTTCATTTTTGCACGTAAAACCCCGATATGTTCGCCTTCATAGGAGAACTGTACCCTTCAGATTGGCAAAGCTGCTTCTTAAAAATACTCACACCGCACGATATATACTGTTGCATTCCTTCCAACTTTCACGTGACCGGAAAGGAGTCAGTCAAGCATTGACTCCCTTCACGAGCGAGTATACCTGCTTCCCGTACTCCTTCAGTACTCCGGCGTTTTCAAGATGGAAATATCGAGCCTCGAGAGTTGCACATACCCATACATGGCCAAGCCTTCCGAATATCTCGTAATTTTTACGTATTTGAGCTTTTACACGAAGCTGCATATGGCTAGGGTATTCCGGTCGTCCGCGAATAACCCACGAACTAGCTCGATTGCACTCGCGCCACCGCCCACGCGTTTGTCGTCGTCGTCGTCTGCTTCCACAGCTGCCTCTGTTGGGGGTACGAGCCACCCATTGGCAAGAGGTATTGTCATCATCATCAACAACGATCACCATCAGCAACGGCTCGAGCATCGTTTCTTTTTTTCACAGCTAGCTCATTTGCGCCCATCGGCGCAACCGCTCGATCGTGCTCGTGCCTACGCTCGCGCGTTCGTCGTCGCCGTGTTCTTCCACACCTGGCTCCGTGGCCGCTCATGATTCCAGCGTAGAACTTATCTCTTCTGTATTCTTAATGTGGAGGCCGCGTTAAATTTTTTTTATTATTATTGTTGTTTACGGTAGTACGAACCATTGCTTAAGGGGGTATGAGCCATTCGTTGCCTGACGTGACGGATGCATCTAATAAAAGAGGTGATACGAGAATGTGTATGCATACCGATCGTAACGATGACCACTGGTCAGGACAATAAATATGTTCGTACCTTTGCCGAAAATTCTATTTCACCTCTGTGTGGCGTGCTAAAGAGCTTCGCTTGTCATCCACCTTCGCAGAGCGCAACGGCTCATGCCATTTTTTTTTTAAATTTTTTAACCCATGCACCGGCCGATTCACGGCCGATCCCTTAGAGTGCCTTGCGCCAGGTCATTAAGGCAAAACTACAACAACTTCGCTTGCTCCGGGCAAGTCAAATACAGCTAGACGTTTAATACGCATATTATTAGTCGGCAGGAAGTGACGTGTAAAACAGGTAACATTCGATACAAGATTTTCGAATGAAACCGAAATATTCCTGAGATTGCCGGAAATTGTGAGAGACGAGGTATTAGAGAAGCGAAATAAGTAGTTGCGGCAGATCAGTTATGAAACGATTTGTTAAATTTCGACGGCCACGACTCTATTCGCCATTTCATGAACGCAGAACAAAGGCACATAAAAATTTAGCGTGCGAGTGTGCCAGTGACGCCATGCTGCGGCAGACAGTGAAACAAAGTAACACAAATAGCAGGAGTACACGGCTCAATAGCCGGGTGGCGACACTAGTCGACTCATCCGGACAAAACTTACGGTGCGATCCTGTGGCAGTTATCTGAACTCGTTATTTAAGACGTAAAATTTCGCACGGTAACCTGCACTACATCTACACTATCTAAAATCATTAGCTGTTTACGCGGTTCAAAAATTCGTTGCAGTTGGCCTTTAAATGTTACACTTGGAACGACTGGACCGCACGGACGACACAGCGAGCTGCGCCAACAACACGGCTATTTGGCGCGAGCGCCACCACTGGAAAGAGTGGCGCTGCAGTCGGCGTGACGTGCCATGAGGGATAACGTGGACACAGCCGCCGCGTCAGCCACGTAGAAAGTAGGGGTGCGGTTTTGGAAAAAGACAGTTTCAGCAAAGCCAACAAAGTCCAAGCCGCGCTGCGGTTCGCACAGTTCACCTTAAGTCTTAACAATTGCAAAGCTAGGCGTTTGACGTTCTATTAGAGTTACTGCATACATACGTTGCATGGCCTCGAAGCCCCCTCTAGAGGCAGCGCGATGACTGCGTCATAGTTCGACGGTGGTGTGTTTTCTTGTAGTAATTGAGCAGAAGCGGAAGCAACTTGGTAACGATATGACTTATAAGCTCCGGTATACTTATACTTATGCAGGGTATACTTGCAGCTGGATTAATCGCGCTGCATGCTTTGCGAAAGACCCGATAATCCTCATTTGCTTAATGTCTCGCGTCTAGTTTGCACGTGCAGTATGTAATATTGCACGCGGAATCACGTGGTCGTATAACGTCCCCGCTTGTGCGGATATTATATCTTGATAATGTTGGACGCACCAACGCCCCCACCACTTCAGCACACTGACAATACGCCGGAATTCCGCCTCATATGGCTTCCGCTTTGAAGGGGCGCTAAACTTAGACTAGCTTAAGTTGGCGAACTATTCTTTAAAGAACTTTTTTCAGGTTATTTCTACTACGACCGGAAGAAATACTATCGCTAACCTTTTCTTAAATTTCGCGCCTAATCTACACCGCCGATAGGTGACTGTGACGCAACTAATTTCAATGTATCTTTTACTGCTTGGTTCATTCTTCGTGCGGGAAAGGAGTTCGAAGGACGCAATTATGGCGGCGCCGTTGATGCATCAAGCGCAGTTTAATCCATGTTTATGGAATAACTACTTAAATGGTCACTAAAGATAAACAATAAATTAGCGTAGACTGAAAGATGTATTGTTTTAGAACTCCAGTATTGCAAATTTCAAAGAAATAAGTTGATTATTAGGGTTAAAATGATGGTCAAAGTTGAATTTCCCGAATTTCGCGCAGAAACCCCAGGCATGTACGTCAGTGTGGCGTCAATTATTTGAAGGTATGTTTTTTTTTTGTGCATTCGGTCCGTTGTGGATCCGTAAGCATCCTTAAAATTCGCCAACTTCTGTCTTTGGCTTATTTTAGGGTACAATATAGTCAATCTTTACCAATAAAGATTGACTAGGTACGAGCCTAGTGAAAATTCACAGCATCACGGAGAAATATAGCTACAGTACGGAAAATTCACACTGGCGTCACCACCTATCCAATGTATATATAATCTTCTCTTTTGGCTTACCAGGCTTCCTCGTCACGGTACAAGAGCGGTCGCCTCGCCATTGCAGAAGCATAGTTCAGTAATACAGATTAACTATATCCCTTCAGTGTCCCTTTATACATTACTTCAAAGGGGAAAAAAATGCCATCCAACCAAAATGTAGCGCGACGCTACAAAGGAAAGGCATACGGGTTTCTCAGAAAGAAAGCGTCACCTTTTAAAAACAATTTGTCCTGGACAGAGTTTCGAACCCGGGACCAACGCCTTTCCGAGGCGTTGGTCCCATCTGAACTACCATCTGAAAGAATACCAGTAGGCCAAGGGCTCACAGCGAGGAAGGCGAATTAATCGACGACTCCAGGTACTGGGACACTCAATAAAGCAGGTAGGTTCCACGAATTCCCGCAAGGTGAAGGGAAGCACGCTAAACCGAAAAAAAAAAGTTGTCAGCCACCCAAAATGTAGCGTTCGAGCGGATGACAACTTTTTTTTATCCCTTTCGTGTACTTCCCTTCACATTGCGAAGGTCCGCATAACTCATTTGTCTTAAACTATACTACGACATGATGCACACAGTGTTCCTTTAAAACAGCGTAGAGATAAGCGTTAGGGATGACGAACCCCGGCTCGATCTGTTCCGGGCTCTCCTCGGCGGTCTGGTCGCCGTCGTGTTCGTTCTCCTCGTCCGAATCCGGGCGGCCGTGGTCGAAGCTGCGCCACTCGGCCGAGCTGCTGTCGCCTCTCCTGAGGGTCGGCCTCCGACACCTATGCAGATTCATTTCACGCGCGGCCCCGCAGTGGACGGCACACGTGCACGAAAAGAAAAAAAGAAAGAAAGAAAACGAAAAAAGAAACGATATAAACAAAATGAAAGGCAATAAATGAAGAGAGTAGAACTAAAACAGAACTTGGATACAAACAGTAACAATTTGGTTGCCTATAACTGATTAGCAAGTAAAATAACACTGAATAAACGGAAAGTAGGAATAGACAACACTGAAAAGAAGAATAAGAATTAGGTTTTGCTTTAGAAAAACATAAAATAAAGATTATGCAAAATAGTAAGGACAGTCGGCATCACCCGGAAGGGGAACTACTGACAAATATCGCAAGGAATTAGAATACACTGCACGCATAAATTGCAGTAATCATTAGATAGCTGATTAGAAAGGCGTGACGTGAGGCGCCAAAAAAGACAAATCGGCAGAGTCCACTCGCTAACTACGACAATTCGCGGTGCGAACACTGGCGCGATGAGGAGCACCGGCAGCGTGGGAGCTCGCGCGTTTATGCCAATGCGAAGGTTCCGTGGCAAAGCGAACGCTCCGTAGCAAAGAGAACGTTCCTTGCCAAAGCGAACGTTCGGTGTTAAAACGAACTTTCCGTAGCAAACAGAACATTCCTTGCCGAAGCGAACGTTCCGTGCCAAAGCGAACGTTCCGTGCCAAAGCGAACGTTCCGTAGCAAAGAGAACGTTCCTTGCCAAAGCGAACGTTCCGTAGCAAAGAGAACGCTTCTTGCCAAAGCGAACGTTCCGCGCCAAAGCGGAAATTCCGTGAAAAAGAGAACGTTCCATGCCAAAGCGAACGTTCCGTGCCGCCGCTCCCTTTGGCCTTTGGTTTCACTGTGCCGCGCCTTCGCATCTCGACAGCTTGTGACCTGTAACACTTGAAACTCCAACCTCTAACACAAACACGCACACGCTTGGGCTGTTGCCCGAGCGAGCCTCGAGTGTACGGTTAATAGACAGATTTCATGGCTGTCTGTCTGCCTGTCCATCTGTGTAACACTGCTTGAACAGAAAAAGAATTTAAGTGATAGAGGTGCAAGGATCCCTAAATATTGACGGAACGAACGAATGAACGCGGAGTTCTGTGCTGGAAGGCAAATTCTTTATGACAATGTTCCATTAAATATGACGGCTTATTACTCTGTCTCGTTTAACGTTGGCTGCATTTCTGTTATTGTTACGTAGGAAGTCATTGGCATACATATTTCTTCCCAACCGCATATTAAAGATGTCGCATCTCGTTCAGAGCACGCTCAAAACACTGCAGTTGTCAAAACACTTCGGTATCGAGTTGATGTGAGGACCTGCGTTTCAGAGTCTCGTCTGTCTTGATGTGCCCGAGACGACAGGGAGACTGCAGGCAAGGGCACTTGAACGGTTTATCCAGTGAAAGAATATATATTTTTTACGCCGGCCGTAGCATCCCCGAAGCTCGATCCTTCTTTAACGAGGCAGGATATATAGCAGAGGTTAGAGGCAAACACTCATGAACGCGCCCATCGCAAAATTTTTGCGTAACCGCGCTCAGCTTCCTGCATTGATTAGCTGCTTCTACTGCAAAGAGACAGCTCGCCACAGAAGAACAAAAATACGCAAAGTCACCAGCAACCTCACTTTCTGCATGGACTTTCGACGGCCGTGCGCACTTAGAAGCCGCCAGTCTGAGGCACTTCTACATCAAAGAGCTCATCAAAACACTTCAGTGAGATGCAACCCATCACCCAGCATCGCCTGTTTGTTTTTATCGAAAACAGACGACGTGGCCGCGGAGAAACCAGCAATATCGCTTGCCTGATAGTATTTCCAAGGACGTACGCCCTTTTAGGCGACACGGTGTAGGCAGTTGGATGCACAGGCTTAGCAAAGCAACCAAACTACTCTTTAACTGTTATCCCGCACGTCTTGCGGCGTCCTCTGCTCGCTCTTATTGAGAACAGACGACGCGTCCGTAAGGAAGACACCAAGTCCCTCAACGCACTCGCTTCTCTTATAACAGCTGCAAGCACCCTTTTAAGCGAGACATGGTGTATGCAGTTCGAAACACACTCACGTCGAAGTACCATTCGAAACACTTGAGCGTTACCCCACCCGTCTCCAGAGCGGCGTCTGCTTGTCCATGCCGTGAACAGATGATATGCGACAGCATCTGCTTGCTCCTATCGAGAAAAAGCGATTCTATCCAACGCACGAGCATAAGTTGGGAAGCAAGCTCGCTTTTCTGCAAAGCCGACGCGAGCACTGACGATTATCGCCGTCATGGGCAAAGCGAGACAAAATTATACAGGCCGTTAGACGTGCTTGCTTGCGAAAAAATTCGCAGCCATTCCAGTCTGTGAATGCGGTGCAACCGCGGATCTGTGAAAGGACTATACAGAAAGATCACTGTGTGGCCAACACCACATCGGTCCGTTCACCAAAGGCACGCACTAACACGGCAATCGCGCTGTCGTGTTTAGTGACGTCACGGATGTTCGCAATCGCCGATAGGTCATTTTCAAACCAGGATCAGTCACACTGAAGCGAAACGTTTTGTCCACGAAATCTCGGTGTAATCACGCATCAGCACCACTTCATGTAATAGCCTTTGGAGCGTTCTACCTCCGTCGACGCGCCGCATTAGTTGTTTCGTGATCTGGAAAGGAGGGGGGGGGGGGGGGGGGGGGCTGCCGCTTTTGCTCACGTCCGCGGTCCCTAAGTTGGGCCTGTGAGCAACTTGTTCTTGGGCTGTGCGCACTACACGTGGCCTCCCCATAACAGCGCACGCAACATAATAACTGTCTATTCGGTTCTTTGCGTAGGCGCGGAAATGCAGCAGATTGCTTAATTAAGGGAAAATGAGACATCCACCAAATCGTATCAATTGCTACAAAGGAAACCCAGACGGGTTCCTCGAAAGAAAAGCCTCGGAGTTGAAGAAATTGCGGGTATCCGCAGAACTATTACGTCAAACTCTTGCCTTTGCTTCGAGTTGCTGACAAATTCGACTTCGCCCTACCATCTGATAGCCGCCTGGTTAGCTGAGATGGTAGAGCGGCTGGTAGAGAGATGGTAGAGCGGAGTAGGTGTCAGCACATGTCTTACTGCTTTGGTTCGCCTCCTCATAGAGAGTGCGGGAGTTGCGAGGCACGGACAACGAAAAATATATGGGAGGGTAGACATATAAAGCTCGGCAGTTAAGAGGAAGCCTTAGCTTGGGGCCAACTCCGACGTGACCTATTCAAATACATGTAAAACGCAACAACATTTCTCTGAGATAACCCCTGGACCGATTTTACTGAAATCTGTTGCATTTGAAAGAGAAAGTTAAATTCTGACTGTTGGAAGAGGAATTTCGCTTTAGGGCCTTAATTTTTTAAGAAAGATTGTCAAATATTCAACAGTTTAAAAAAAAATGGAAGCACATAGTTTACAAATTCATAGCTCTGCATCAAGAACAGATATCGCGGTTCTGTAAACGGCATCCATTAGATCATTCAAAGCGGACAAATTCGATATGTCATTTTATACGTTACGTGATCTTGTTACGTTGTTTACAAAGGTTCTGCAAAAGCTGTATTTCCATATTACTAAATTTTTTTTTAGATTCATGTGTGACATATTAATTTTGTCCGCTTCAGATGTACCATTAGATACAATTAAAATAATTGTGTTATCGTTTTTCGTTGCTGAGTTACAAACCTCGTCAAATTTGGTGCAGCGGTTGCCGAGAAAAAACGAATTCTCATTTTACCTGTGTTTAGATAGGAGCCCCCGAGCCAAAGCTTCCTCTTAAACACGAACAAGAGCGATTCCGTGTGAGGTTTCGCGTCATGCCGCGCCGTCTGCTCGCGTTCATCCAAAGCAGACGACGTTATTACGAACGGGTTTCAACACTGGATTCAAGATTTTGGATCCAAGAACGGATTTCAAGATTGGGTTTCGACGGGGTCAAGATTGCATCCTCTAAAGCCTGGGCTTTCCTGCACGCTATTACGTACGATACTACGTGCCGCTAGCATGGATCGCACCCTGCGACGTCTACGAAAACAGCTTTGAGCCCCGTATGGCACATTGACTCGTTCGCCCTCAGCCAGGTTCGACGTTCACTTGATTGCCGGGAAATTTGCTCTCACGGGCGAGCGACGTCGCAAGTGATTTGCCGCCCATCCGCTGCGTCTCGTAAGTCGAGTGATGACCGTGCGCTATAGCTAATAAAGCTGCTGCTATGGTTTCCGGCGAAATGCCCTAAGCCCCGTTTCGCTAATTTAGCGGCATGTGTACGCTAATGCTCCGGATGCCGACATCTCATTACGCGTTTGATTACGCACGGGTGAGTAGCTGGGTGCTTGGCGGTGGCTATAGACGAAATTCCTCAATGAAGGTTCCCTCTTTTATTATTTCTTTATTTTTTAAGTCGACTAGCAGGAGGGGCCCGAGTGCCGCGTTAACGGCAGTATACTACAGCGAATGAAATCTTCTTAAGCCGGCAAAAAAAAAGGAAATCGGGATAGACGTAGTTGGGAGCTCGAAGTCCTCGCACTACAGCTGCTCGCGATGTTACGAGATTTGTATACAGCGTCTCCTGGGGAGCAAACGCCGTAATAGTTTTTCAATAAACAAGGATTGGTTCCACGGTGCTGCGAAAGATGGAAAAAGTTCAAATTATATTAATTTTCGAGCGATTCTTTTTTTTTTTCTGAGCGGGAACGAGCCAAACCTGCAAAAATGCTGCGATGACCATGACGCCATGGTACCGTATACCGGCGCTGCGGTTCATTCGCAGAATACTAAATGGGCAAGCACTGCCCTTTGTTAACCGCCTCTATTATAGTCAACGTCTGTAAGCAAAAAGTAATGTGCCAAATCGAGTCCTCAAAAAAAGAAAAAGGAAACAGGCATAATAATGATACTTCATCACGTATATAAGCTTACTCCAATTCCGTGCAGTGCTCAGCGACCAGTAGGATCTCTAGTCCACAATGACATAGCGGGCAACATTGTCGAATGTTAGAGCATTAATAAAAGGACAGCAGTAGCCGTGTGAGCCCACCAGAAAGAACCACAAGAAAGGGCTTCCCCATTGTAACCTATGTGCGCCCTCCGCGCGCGACGCCAATATATATATATATATATATATATATATATATATATATATATATATATATATATATATATATATATATATATATATATCATCTGCCTATTTTATGTCGCCATCAGGACGAAGGCCTCTACCTGCGATCTCCAATTACCTCCGTCCTGCGCCAACCGATTCCACCTATTGCCTCCAAATTTCTGAATTTCATCACCCCACCTAGTCTTCTGCCGTCCTCGACTGCACTTCCATTCTCTTGGCACCCATTCTGTAACCCTAATGGTCCACTGGTTATCTCACCTACGCATTGCATAACATGCCCAGCTCCATTTTTTTCCCTCTTAATGTCAAATAGAATATCGGCTATCCTCGTTTGCTATCTGATCCACACCGCTCTCTTTCTGTCTCTTAACGTTACGCCTAACATTGTTCGTTCCGTCGCTCTTCGCGCGGTCCTTAACTTTTTGTCGAGCTTGTTTGTAAATCTCCAAGTTTCTGCCCCACATGTTGGCACCGGAAGAATGCACTGATTATAGACCTTTCTTTTCAATGATAGTGCTAAGCTTCCAATCAGGATCTGACAATGTCTGCCGTATGCACTCCAACCCATTTTTATTCCGCTGTAAATTTCATTGTCATGATCAGCGTCCCCTGCGAGTAATTGTCCTAGGTAAACATGGTAAACAGCAGGTTGCCATTATCCCTCAAGAGAAAAGTGTATAACAGCTGTGTCTTACCAGTACTCACGTACGGGGCAGAAACCTGGAGGCTTACGAAAAGGGTTCTACTTAAATTGAGGACGACGCAACGAGCTATGGAAAGAAGAATGATAGGTGTAACGTTAAGGGATAAGAAAAGAGCAGATTGGGTGAGGGAACAAACGCGCGTTAATGACATCTTAGTTGAAATCAAGAAAAAGAAATGGGCATGGGCAGGACATGTAATGAGGAGGGAAGATAACCGATGGTCATTAAGGGTTACGGACTGGATTCCGAGGGAAGGGAAGCGTAGCAGGGGGCGACAGAAAGTTAGGTGGGCAGATGAGATTAGGAAGTTTGGAGGGTCAACATGGCCACAATTAGTACATGACCGGGGTAGTTGGAGAAGTATGGGAGAGGCCTTTGCCCTGCAGTGGGCGTAATCAGGCTGATGATGATGATGATGATGAAACATGCTCCTTCACAGACTCTAAAAACGGACTGGCCCGGAGCTCTTGTTCCCTTGCCCGGCTATTTATCATTTCCTTTGTCTTCTGCATAATAATCTTAATCCCAACTCTTACACTCTCTCTGTTAGGGTCCTCGATAATTTGTGGTAACTCGTCACCAGTGTTGAAGAACGGACAATGACAACTGCAAATCGAAGGTTGCTGAGATATGCGCTGTTGAGCCTCACTCCTAAGCCTTCCCAGTTTAATAGCTTGAATGATTCCTCCAAGCACGCAGTGAATAGCATTGGAGAGATTGTGTCTCCTTGTCTGACGCCTTTCTTTGTAGGTATCTTCCTACACCTTTCTTGTGGAGAATTAACGTAGCTGTAGAATCAGTGTAGATATTTTCCAATATATTTACGTAAGTGTCCTGTAATCCTTTATTACATAATGCCGCTATGACTGCTGGTACCTCTGCTGAATCAAATGCCTTTTCGTAATCTATGAAAGCCTTATTGAGAGGCTGATTCAACACTGCGTATTTCTCGATTACGTGATAAATGACATGGATGTGATCCATTGTAGAGTATCCCTTCCTGAAGCCAGCTTGTTTCCTTGGTTGACTAAAGTCCAGTGTTGCCCTTATTCTATTGGAGATTACCTTGGTGAATATTTTATAGAATACTGGAAATGAGCTGATGAGCCTATAAATTTTCAATTCTTTAACGTCTTCCTTTTTATGGATTAGTATAATGTTGGCGTTCCTCTAGTTCTCTGGGACCCTTGAAGTCGATAGACAGTTCGTATAAAGGGCCGCCAGTTTTTCAAGCATTATGTCTCCTTTATCTTTGATTAAATCGACTGTTATTTAATCTTCTCCTGCCGCATTTCCCTGGTTGATGTCTTGCAGGGCCCTTATAACTTCATCGTTAGTTACAGAAGGAGCCTCGGTAACCTGTTCATTACTACTTCGAATGGGGGTATCGTGGCTGCTCTGGGTACTGTACAGGTCAGTACAGGATTCTTGCGCTGCTTTTACTATATATTCGAGATTGCTGATGATATTACCCTGCTTATGTTTCAGTGCATAAACCTTGGTTTGTCCTATGCCAAGTTTCCTTCTCACTGATTTCATGCTGCGTCCATCTTTTACTGCTTCCTCAGTCTCTCTCACGTTATAATTTCGTATATCGCGTATTTTCCCGTAGTTGATCAGTTTTGACATTTCCGCGAATTCTATGTGATCTCTTGTGTTGGACAATTTCATTCTCTGTCACTTCTTTATTAGGCCCTTCGTTACTTGGCAGAGCTTACCTACTGGTTGCCTTGGTGACTTACCTCCAATTTCAATTGTCGCTTGTGAAGCCAACCTAGTCACGGTTTCTTTCACTGCATCTATGTCATCTTCATCTCTCTGTTCTAAGACTGCATATTTGTTTGAAAGTGCCAACCTGAATTGATCTGCTTTTACCCTTGCTGCATCTAGGTTGGCCTGTTTCTTCTTGACCAATTTTGTTTACTTGTTCTCTCTTCAAATTGAGGTGAATCTTAGCCCTCACTAAGCTATGATCAAAGCACTGTACCCTGGTTAACGCTGCTACATCCTGCACTATGCTGTGATCGACAGAAAGTATAAAATCAATTTCATTTTTTGTTTCACCCTTAGGGCTCTTCCAAGTCCACTTTTCGTTGCTACACTTCCTGAAGAAGGTGTTCATTATTCGCAGCTTATTCCTTTCCGCGAATTCTACCAACATCTCTCCTCGAGTGTTCCTAGAATCGACGCCGTAGTTGCCCATTGCTTGTGCACCAGCCTGATTTTTCCCCACTTTTGCATTGATGTCGCCCATTACTACAGTAAGTTGAGTTTGTACTTTTCTCATAGCTAATACAACATCTGCATAAAACTGACCTATTTCATCATCATCATGACTCGAGGCTGGAGCGTGGGCTTGTACTACTTTTCATCTATACCTCTTATGAAGTTTTAATACGACTACTGCTATTCTTTTATTGATGCTCTAGAATTCGCCAATGTTGCCCGTTATGCCCTCTTGGTTAGCAATCCTATTGCGCACTGCTCCTTATCTGGAAGTCCTCTACACGGACGTGGCCATCTGTCAGCACTGCATAAGCCTCCCCAGTTCCTGTAACCTCCATAAGGCCAATGATTTCCCAAACAATGCCTCATAGTTCATCAAAGAGTCCTGCTAGGCTAGCTTCATTCGAGAGAGTTCGGGTGTTAAACGTTGCGAGGGTCTGTTTCCACTGGCCGCCTATCCGGGTCCAAATATTGTTAGCCCCCCCCCCCCCTGCTGTGTTGCAGGTCTGACCGCCGCCTTGGTCAGGTGCTCCGCAGCTGCTGGGGTCTGAGGGCCATTGGTTCATCGAATGAGTCATTTGGGAGGGAATGGCCGAATACTGCACCAGGGGGGCCAATTCCTGTTTTGGTGAGGGAGTGCCTTTTGTTGAAGCTTAGTGAGTCTTCCTAATTTGGTTGTACCTGGATCATATAGCCCCACTGGTTCTCGACATTTTTGCCGGTGTCAGGCGCCACTCCAAGCCCTGCGATGTGGTATACTGCAGGAGGCGAATTCGAGCTTCCCACCTTCAGATTAAGAAAAAAATAAAAATAAAAATAAAGCAAGCGCGAGGATTCGAACTTCTGGCTATGGTAACCGAGCAACCAAGCTAGCTCAGTCAGATAAACCTGCAGGCTATGAGGCCACCTTATGTCGGAGAATTCCAGCCCAGAGAATGCTACAACATTATATATATATATATATATATATATATATATATATATATATATATATATATATATATATATATATATATATATATAATTTATCAAAAAGTTACACTTTCTGGCAAGTGTAAAAGTATTTGGATAGATACACACTGAAAAACAGAACAAATTCACTTTCGACGTTTCGGCCTGGGGGTCCCCGGCAGCGACGTCGAATATGAATGTACTGTAATGTAATGTTCTTTCGAGGAACCCGTATGGGTTTCCTTTGTAGCAATTGCTAAGAACGGGTGGATGTCTGATTTTCCTTTTATTCAATGTACTGTTATAAATATATATATACATATATATATATATACAGATATATATATATATATATATATATATATATATATATATATATATATATATATATATATATATATATTATAGAGAGAGAGAGAGAGAGAGAGAGATAATATCAAAGCTTTCACAAGAAACATTGTGTACAAAGAGCGCGACATCTTGAGTTGCAAATGTACGCATACGTCCACGTTGTGCTCGTCGCGTTTCAAAGCGAGCCGTAAAATCTGTAAACTGATGCATCCACGGGGGCACTTTTTGTTACTGTTCGGAGAGCGAGTGGCTGTATAAGGATGGCTGCAGAAAAGCCAACCATTCTCTATCAGAGGACCAGCGTCAAAACAGCGTGCCCTTCATGAATGAAACGCCAAAAAATAGGGCCGCAAAACAAACACGTCAGAAGGAGACGACCGAGGTGGCCACGGCTGGTGGGAACATGGAAAATCTGAAGGGTCAGCGGCACAGCGATATCCGAGAGAGCGATTCCGGGTCCACGGGACACTTAGCGAAATCACAACGAAGCCACAAGAGAAACTGGAATGTCTCCGCTTCGTATATCCGTAGAAAATGCTTAAGCAAAAACAATCATATTTTAAAGAGGTTCACGGAGTTCTTTGTCAGGACCGTATTCGAGACAATATTTGCGCGCACTATCACAAGTCGACATCTCATAAGTTACTGACGAGCTTCCTTGCAATGCTCCCCTTTTGATGCCTATATAAAAATGCTGACCCAAGATTTACGCGCAACATTTTGGCATAGACGAGACAATGGCTGAAAAGGAAATGGAAATTATTTTGCCCCGGTCACAACTTTCCGCCATTTTGGTCATTTCACATCTCATAATGCACTGTTCGCCGAGGCTATAGCCATGAATGGTTGTAGGGCCTGTATAGTCCAGGAGAGAATCGCTTTATCGCTTACCTTATTAATAACATGTGTATTTATTTATTTATTTATTTATTTGTTAACACCATTGCATGCGCCGAAAGAGCATTAGTGTAGCGGGGGTAGCGGGAGTACTTACAATACAAACGAAAAAAAAAAATATAATACGCCGAGAACTGTAAAAACAAAACAAAAATCGAACACCCGATTTTCACGCAAATGTCGCTCGAGTAAGGTGGCAAACAACTCACTGAGCACGGTAACGACAATATTAGGTAAGTTGTTCTATACTCACGTACAGTGTGACGAAATAAAGTATGACTGGAACTCTGCGGTGCGGCACATAATTTCTCACATCATAAAATTATCACCCTCTTGGGAATAGCGCGCAGTAGGCTTGAAGTACTTCTGGCAGAAGGCAAAAAAAGGTCGAGGTTGTTATTGGCTAACTGGTTAGGAAAGGAAGCCTGATAGAACGGCGTTGGGTTTCTAATGGATCCCAAGGTCAACATATATCTAGTTAGTTGTACACATATTTGATTTATTTAAGGTGACTATGAGGGCGTGTAAATTGCGAATGTCAGTACCGTACACTTCGTATTTTCTTGCATTTTTCCTTCTTTCAGGTGTTGCTGACTTCCTAGCCCATAAGCTAGACCATAAACTTCGCCATAAAGCAGACGGCAAAAAGAAAAGAAAGAAAGACAAGTGTTTGCGCAGGCCGCTTCCAGGTCTTCAGCAGCTGAATTAATCACGGTTAAAGGAAGGCGGGGGAGAACGGAAGTGTTTCCCGCGCAAGTGTCTGATCACGTGACTTCCGTTCAGGGTTCTGTTTACTCTCGCCCACCTGGAACTCGCTTGCTCCCGTTTCTCTGTTTTTCGTCTGCTGCAGTGGCGCGAAACAGATGTCGCTTCGGAAGTCGCCACCGTAAGCAAAACATCACCGCAAGAACACGAGCCACGCAAAGAACAGATAAGTCACACAAGCGCTGTCTCCTTTGTGTCGTTTACCGCGTTTCTTATTGCCAGATTTTCTCTTGTGCTGTTTTGCTTCAAGACGCAACCGTGTAAAAAACGGCATGCCCAAATGTGCCTCGTCTTTGCAGCTTTACACGCGAGTCCCCGGAGCCCGCTTCCACCTTTAACTCTCCCTTCTTTTTTTCCCCCGGTCTGCCACGCTCGGAGGGTTTCCAGGTTGCTACCATGAAACAAAACGGCGCGAGGATGTTGGAGAGGCTTCGCAAACACCCGGCAACAACGACGCAAAAACAGGAAAGGCAGTTGCAACAAAATTGCCGCCGCCGGTGGTTCCAAGGTTAATTGGATCGATGAGGTCGACGAATCCAGTGCTCGAGCCGGATCGGTGCTGCCACCTGCAGCGCGAGCGCCGGAGTTAACCACGCGTTGGACCTCTGCGTTTCAGCCACCCACGGCGCGCGCGCAGACGTGCTTCTGCTACTAGCAGACGACGCGGAGTGTGTGCAGACGAGACAGCGCTTTGGCGTCCGCACGGTCGTCGATAGATGGCGCTGCGCGTCAAGCGGCGTCTTCAGGAAACGGCGTGCCCCCAAATAGGCATCTCTAATCGCTGCTAATTACGGTGTGTTCGGCACTCGGAGTCGTGAAATGACGCTTGCACGATTTCAGCAGGCCTCCGGGGGGAGTGGCGCAGGAAATTGGGCGCGCATCGGTGATGGGGGACGTGGTATAGGCGAGCATCACTAGAGGGCGCTCGCGTTTTTTCGAGCGTTCATCGGCTCTGGGTCGGACGGCAAGTTCATCGATCTCAATCGACTGCTTGGCTAACGGCTTTTCTCTAATTATTCCTGTGGCGCATGAGCTTGCTGTGCATTCGTGAAGCAGTGTCATCTAGAGCAAATGAGTGTGTAACCTCGCAAAACACTTTGACTTCTCAGAAATGCTCAAGCAGCAATGAGTCGGCCGATTTTGGTTGCGATTTTGCGGTTGTGATTTTGGTTCTCAGAAATGCTAAAGCAGCAATGAGTCGGCCATGATTTTGGTTGCGCACATCACAGCATCTGGGTGATATTATCAGTCCAACAGTCTCCATAATGATGTCGGTTTTGATAGCGTAAAAAAATGTTTTGCTCTCCACGAAGATTAGGGTAGCGTTTACATGGATACTGTAACACCCCCATCAATTTAGAATGATAAAGTATATTCTCTCAGAACTACTTTCTTTTTTCTTAATTTCGCAGTTGTAGGTTGAATATTGAAAGAGAAAGTGAAGGTAAAGCTCCAGCGCCTGTATGTCAGTGTGACGTCACGAATTTCACAGTATATTTATTCTACTTAGCAGTAGAAGCTTTTGAATCTTGCCAAGCTGAGCCATTGACTGTTTTTGTGCACAATGCGGTTCATCTTTGGCTATAGAAATTAACTAGGCTCGAACAGGCGCCGTCCAAATTGGTGAAGTTGTGGCTGGCTAGTGCGGCAACATCAAAGCAGCGTCGCCATTCGTCTATAGTTTTTTTGTACGTCATTTCTAGCTTACCGACTCTCTTCTCAGGCTAACAATTGTTTTTTTGTTGTTGATGATGAAGAAGGGTAACTTACTGATGCAACTCAAGTCACTGTTCTCCTTTTTGACCATTTAGGACACTAACCGAACTAACCTAACCTAACCAGCTTAAAAATGAACCAATTTGTCTAATCTATGAGCGACGACAAACGTGCAGTAGAAACATCAAGAAGCCACAAAGCCCATCGAAAGCTGTTAAGCATAATTAAGTGCGCAGAGCAGATCAGCGGTGGTCTGTTAGTCTAACATAATGTGCGCGAAGGGAAGGGTAACGGAGCCAAGAAGTCAGAAATCTAAAGTTGGTATAATTAGATTAGGAAACTTGCGGGAACATAAAGAAGCCAGCCAATGCACGGAAATGGCAATAGGTGATCGCTTTCTTCATGCTGTAGACATTGAAAGTCATGATGGCAACGATCATTAAAAAAATGAAATGATTGTATTTGTCTTAAAGCAACACACATTCTATGAAGGACATCATAGGGGTGGGACTAATTGAACGTTAGTTGAATCACGAGCGAGCGACAAGATAAAGGTCATCTTGTCCCCATTTGCCGTATAAAGAGCGCTTGAAGTGGCTTGAAGTGGCTAAAGATCGGATGTAGAGGCAATAAATCACCCATATAAAATCACCCGTGCGATGTGAAGTACTAAATTCTAAGAGTCGAAGCTTTTAAAGAGCATTCTCAGGCGAAAAAATGTATGATTGGAACAAAACCGAGTGTCAACGTATTCGAACATACGGATTTGGTTCCTACAGTTTCTATAGGTTGCATAACTTGTTGAGCTCAATTCTGCTGTTGCCATTCACTTGTATTGCGTCTCGTGCTCTTCCACTTGTGTGCTCAATTTTTTTTTTCTGTATCTCACTTGCTTAATTCAAGTCGGTGTTGCTTAGGTTCTGAATCTGGCTTCTATCCATCCCAGTTGTATACCTCCCTGTTAGCTTTTATTGTTTCTTTCTTTTTTTCAATCGTATAGCACAGCAATGTTTTTCTTGCAAACTTCCGCTCTGTAACAGCCCATGCAGGGATTACATAATTAAAATTAAATGCAAAGTTATAAAAAATGGCAGCCAGTTAGGCTAGCGACAAAGAGCGCGGCAGGAGTCAAGGACCAAGACTAATGACCTGCGAGTATACATCCTCACAGCAAAAGGAAAAGACGACGCAATATATAAAAAGAAAGACACTAATGGCTGACTCGGCAGCAGCCTAGCAGACGACGCGCACCAAGCCGACAACAGACGCACACATAGGTTACACGTAGCGCCTTATTTGCAACCCTGCAGATTCCTTTTAGCTTCGTAGTCCTAGACGCGATGGTAGGCGCATGTAGTCGCAGTTTTCGGCACTTTCTTGGCGGTCAAAGCCCCCGCTCCGAAACTGCGGCGACACGATTGCCTGACGCAACGAGAACAGAGTCCGGCAACGCTTTTTTTCCTTGGCGTGACGCAAACGGCTTTGGTGAATGGATTGGCTTTCTTTCGCAACTCGCAGGATCCGCGGCCGTCTCGAGAATCCGAGAAACGTAACGCGACGTAACGCTACGCAAGAAGCTATAGTACCGGGAGGCCGCCTCGCAAAACGAAATAATCGCCGTAAAACTGTCGCCGCCCGTTTCGAGTTGCGACAGAAAGTCACATAAACTTCGTTTCCAGAACTGCGGCGGCAACTTTACCGGAGACTTTCCCATTCCAGCAAGCTAACGAAAGAGTTCTTGATTTATCGGCCGAACGAAGTCGCTAAGCCAGCGTTCGGAGCAGGACTTGCGAAAGAGGTAATTTAGAATGCGTTCTGAGGACCCTGTTTGTCGAAGACAGCAGGCACGGACGATCAGTCCGTAAGTTTAATTCTAGGGCATTAGCCCCCTTATTTTGCGTGTAAGCCGGTATTGATTATGCTTACCGCCGAATCGCGATGGATGTCCATTCAGTTCGAACCTTGCAAAGGAAAGACCGTTGACCATTTAGCAATCAATGCCTTATGCCCACCGTGCCCCTTCTCTGAGAAACAAAACGTTATTACTTACGTAAACATCTTCGCTCACGTGATGAGTGTTAGCCATCAACGCCCAGCGGAGGTTTCGCTCGATATACTGGTTAATTCATTATTTATTTTATCGATGTATTCGTTGATTGATCGGATGATTGGGTGATTCGCGAATTGAGTTATTGATTCGTTAACACATGTAATTTCTGTAGTAAATTGATTGGTTGATGGTATTCCTGATTAGCGCATTGATGGATTGGCTGCGTGATTGATGAGTCGATTCATTATTTTACGGATAAATTGATTTACGCTGTTTAAGGTTCCAAATCAAAGGAAACAAATAAAGAACTACGAATGCGGATACGTCGTAACGCAGGGATCCGGATTCATGTTAACCAGGTACAGTCCTTCATCGTAATCGAAAGCCTGGTACGGCATACGGATTCTCGTTTTCTTCTTTGTTTTTGTTTTTCATTGCGCCCTCATCTCAATACGCTCGCCGTGACCGGAATTCGAATCCGCCACATAGTATTCATCAGGAGAAGGCCACGTACACATGTCGTCGAGCACTTTGTGTATACACTCTTCGTCGCTTCTCGCATCGAGGTCTCTTTACCTTCGCAGTTGTGTGAAGATAAATTAACTCCAGCTGAGGCACCACGACAAGTCAAGTGAGGGTCCATGTCAGTGCGCGAGGAGCTAACACACATGCTCACACAGCCACACAAACAGCGTGTGTAATAAAATTCACTACAGAAGAAAAGAAAAACATTTCGTTACACCTGGACTCATAAAATACTTGCTCGAAGAGGATCCTCTGCCGCTCAAACTAGCATCTTTCACACGTGATAGCCTAGTGGCCATGGCGTTTCGCTGCTGAGGTCTAGGGTGCGATCCCCACGGCGGTGGCCGCGTTTCAGTGCGGGCGAAATGCAAAGAAAGGTTCGTGTACTTCGACATAAGTGCGCCTTGAAAGAATTCTACGGGGTCAAAATTGTACCGGAGTCCACCTCCCGCCCCCATTATGATGTGCCTCAATATCGTATCACAGTTTCGGCACGTGAAGCCCTAAGGGTCTATTTTATTTTGGTGAGTGCGACGCCAATATTCCAGGTGGAGCAGTAAACTTCCGCAGGCACAGATGACGCTGACTGTACGAGGAGGCTCAGAAGCTCATTCGGGACTATGTTGTTGGGCTGCTGAGCACGAGGTCGCGGGATCGAATCCCGGCCACGGCGGCCGCATTTCGATGGGGGCGAAATGCGAAAACACCCGTGTACTTAGATTTAGGTGCACGTTAAAGAGCCCCAGGTGGTCGAAATTTCCGGAGTCCTCCACTACGACGTGCCTCATAATCAGAAAGTGGTTTTGGCACGTAAAACCCCGTAATTAATTAGGCTCATGCGGGATTCCTAAATTTGGCGCGGGCACGATTGAACGAGAGATACGCGCTGTGCTGGAAACAAGACGCCACGCGGTGCCCACTGGCCGGCATTGCAGTGGGTGGGGGTAGAGAGTCCTTATTAATTTGTTGCAAACTATAAATTCCCTTGAACGATGGAAAATGAAAGCGAATACCGCAGGCTCGCAACTGCCACCACAAGGCGCACAACGCCTGTCAACTCTCCAGATAGAAGGAACGCGAACATAGAAGATACGAAGATGGTAAGGAAAGAGGAAAGAAAACAACACGGTGACCATATCTCTCAAAGACTAAAGTAAAACAATAACAATGATTTGAGCACGGCAGTGAGATTGATTACAGAAAAAAAATTCACGCACAGGAGCCATGCACGGTGCAATGCGGTGTCAGTTGGACCGTTCTACCATCACGGGGTGTATACCAACCAAATGATGCAGGCCTTCGGGAAAGAGAGAGAATGTCATACTTAAACGACGGCTCGAGGCCTAATATGGAAAAAAGGAGATAAAACTGGGTCACACTATGGAAGTCAGTCACGTGTCTCTGCCGCCGTCAGCCACTGGCCGGACCAAGTCTTCAACCGACGTCACCTCCTTAAGCCGGTACAATTCCCGGGATGTCTAGATTCCTTCGCGTTCTTGCACGAGCTGATTAACCCTCGGAGTCACCTCCCCTATCGCATGCGGGGCATTTCACCTGCTGAGGTCAGGGCGAGAGGCCGGGTTCGTTGCGTTTCCGTCGCTACTGCCTACAGAGGCGATGACGTCACATGTAAATGGCATGTCCCGCTGTTTCCTCGGTGAAAAAACACTTGCGCCCCTACTGATAGACGTATCTATTAGGTGCTTTCACACACACACAAGAAAGTGCTCTCTCCAGTGACTATTTCGTTCCCTCAAACCAATGAGTGCGAACAGCTCATATATGAGACACCGACCCCTCGATACGTTTAGAAACACTTACGCTATCTCGGGAATACTACGCGATTATTTTCTTAAGGGGCAGTCAGAAAAAATTGGAGGACCCTTAAGCTTGGCCTTCAAGAGTGGAACGCGATAGCGTTCCCGTCGACCCGCCAAGGGGTGTAAGACAATGCGCTACGGCACAGCGATCACTTATGAGGCGCCCCGCATCAGACTTTGCACCCGCCAATCACGCGGTGACCGCCGAGCAACGCAGCGTTCGGCGCGGCAACGAAACGTGCGCCTAAGCAAGCGGAACGAACCAAAGAACTCGGTGTCTCGGAGGGAGAAACTATATACGCGAGCCAAACGACGCGATTGGCACGGACAGCCGGGCCGCGACGCGCCATGAAGGCCGACGCGATCATGGGGCTGACGCCTCGATGGGATTGTCCTCTATCTCGCTTGGGAGGCCCACGCAGAGGCATGACTTCTCGGAAGTCACTCGGCATACATCGCAGGGGACGCTTTCCCACCAGACGCGCTACGGCGCAGCGATCACGTCAGAGGCGTCCCGCATCGGACGTTGCAGGAATCGCGCTGTGAGCGTAAAGAGGAGCCGCGTCGCCTAAACACGAGGGTTCGAGTGACGCACGCTGGAAGTTGATAGGGGAGAGAGCGAGAAAACATTTTAAAAGCAAGGGTAGTGGGACATCCTCGCACCAGTCCCCGCACGGCCCGAAGGGGAGAAACGGGCGAGTGGCGCGCCAGGTGTCGGTGCAGCGCCGCACATTGCGAGGAGGAGGTCTTCTCTGTTTGTCGCAAGATGGCTCTGCGTGTGCGCACAGCGCAGAAGAAATGTAGCAGAAACGTACTTCGCTGTTCGTGTAACTGCGACTTCTGTAAGTTACATGCTCATAATTATCGATATACACCGCAGTATAACTTCCTACGGCACGTTTCTAAGGCAACATCGCATTCATTAGAGGCGCTTTTGTACCGATTTGTACCATCGAACTCGTGGCTGAGTGGTAGCGTCTCACACTCCGGAGACCCTGGTTCGCTTCCCACCCAGACCCTCTTGCAAGTTGTTTTTTTATTTATGAAGTGCCTCCCGGGATCTATCGCTTACGGCCAACGCCGCCGACACCGACACCGACGACACCGGCTTTTCCGCGAAACGAGCTCCTTAACGCTGTCGCGATAAAAGCGTCGTCTTCCTTCTGTCGGGGTTGTCGCATTGTTGCAGTCAGGATCATCACGGTGGTCGCGTCGTTTTCTGCGTCGTTGCTTCTCCGGTAATTGCTTCGTTGAACTATGCGTGTCTCTATCACGGTGATGTGCCCCAACTGAATAACGCTTGACAAACGAACGTAAAAAGAAAGGCACGTAGAAAAAGGAACGACCTCAGAAATGAACGATCGCAAGACTGAGCGAACAAAAGAAGCAGAAGCGATCGCAGAAGCGAAAGAATAAAAAGCAAGTGATCGTAATAACGAATGAAATTCAGCCAAAAAAAAAAAAAACGATCGCAAAGAACAAACGGACGAACGAACAAGATATTCTACGTTCACATTCAGATTAAACGCGGAATATTACGGTAAAGGATAGACTTTGTAAGACTCTCTGAAACACTTCTCTCTATTCAAAGTGCGCTTCGTTCCTTTTTTGAATAAGTGCCACAGTGACTAAACCTCCTCGTCGCTGCTAACCCGAAATGTTTCCGCTCTATTTCGTCAAAGTCACGGGAACAATGCGTGATCGAGCTGCTTCGATGGGCCTCGAGTCAGGAAGCCGGAAGGCGTTCGGGCCGAACGCGGGAGGAGTAAACACACAATGCCCGTCTGCCTGGCAGTGCGAGAGCTGTAGACTATTTAAATATCCGAGATCGATAGATACCGATACGGCCATTGCCTTTGACACCGGGTGTGTCCTTCCCCATCGATCCATGCGAAGTATGCCCGCCGGTTATCCGCTTGTGTGCTTTAAAAGTGTGTCTCCCCGTCGACGAGCATTCCCGAGGCACGGTTTATAGAGAGCTCGAGTTGCGAAAGTGTTCTTTCCAGCCGAGAGCGTGGTTTATCAGACGGATAACTGGCCGATCACGTTCGTTTATTTTTATCCTTATCATTCCACCCCCTTCCTTCGTTCTTTCGTGTTTCCTTCCTTCCTTCGTCTTCTCGCTTCCCTTATTTAGTTCATTTCTTGATTCCTACCGACCTTGCTTTCCTGTTAACTGTGTATATGTGTTCAAAACAAATCATGATAATAATAATAATAACAATAATAACAATAATTTCTTGGTGCCGTTCTTCGTACTTTCCTCCTTTTTTTCCTTCGCTCGATTCTTCCTTTTCTTCTTTCTGCATTTCGTCCTTGCTTCCTTTCATTTTTTGCCAGTTTCTTTACCCAACACTATATTTGCTGAAAAAAACTGCAAGGAATACAAGCGCGGTCGTAATTTAAGACAAGAGGTCCCTCCCCCCCCCCCCCCCCCAACTGAGTTCCCTCACTACAGCAAAACTCATGACTATGTGTCTGTTAGCTTCACATATATGTCAACGGAAGTAAGATGCCGTTGACGATATATTGAAGGTAAATAGCTTGCTTGGCGGACGTGCGTGCGTGCGTGCGTGCGTGTGTGCGTGTGTGTGCGTGCGTGTGCGTGTGTGTGTGTGCGTGCGTGCGTGCGTGCTTGTGTTCGAATTTCGAGCAATTTCGAATAAAAGCTACAAACAACCGGGTTGGGATTCGTAACCGATTCGCTGCGTTAAACTCGAAACCACCTTAGCTTCCAAATGAGGACAGGGTCACAGGGGCACAGGGTCGCATTTGCCTCGCGGGCAAAAAGCATCGCGCCCCTCCGTAAAGCGCGTCGTGTGAAATATGAATATGAATCTCGATCGAACGTGGAATCCGTTTTTTAAACACAAATTACACGATATGCGTGAGTTCGAAACTTGGAAGTCGATACGCAACGAATCGCCTTCCCGTCGAACATTTCGGTCACGGTGAACGACTTTCCAGCCAAGCGCGATCCTGTGTTTAACCTCTACGTCTTCTTCGTAGACGTTTCGATGCCCGCTTCCACGTCGCTCTTGCGCGGTACGCAAACGTGAAACAGGAAATGACGTATAGTGCAGCTCTTCTCACGCGCGCGCGCTCGTCATTTCCGCCTTTCCCGGTTCGACCGGCGCTTCCCGTTTGCAGCCATATGAGCTACACAGTTGGGAAACTCGCGTCAACTCCGTCAGTTGCCGCACGAAGGGCCCGTGGATAGTCCCGAATGACGTCACTCTTTTTCAAATGCCACCTCACGTATACATTCTTAATCTCGTCCCGCTTATGCTCTGGCCATAAGGGCAAAGCTCTTTGCAAATATCTTCTAGCTACCTGAATGAAACGGCGTTCCGCACACTATATCGAAATATAAGGAACGGCGTTGAAAATATTTGATCTTCTTATTTCTTTCTTTTTCTTTCTTTTTTCTTTCGAATAACGACATAAACGTAGGCAACTATCTTTCAGTGAAATAGCCGCTGTTAGCCGGAGCAGCAATCCACGTATTTACAACACATTATCAGGGAACGTTCTTCTACACACACGTAACTCGAACGATGATAAAGTATGCGGAACGATGTACCACATAATTAAACGTGGTTTCAGCAAGAGGTCCACGGAAGAATGTTCTCCCATGTAGACAAAGCGGCGCTCAAGAAGGATCAAACAAAAGGATGTTCTCTTCCAATCTACTTATCTTCAAGTTCATAATAGAAACAGATATCATCATCGGAAAATCTAAGAAATCGGAAAAAAATTTTTTTTGCGTCTTAATCATGTATTTGCCCACTTTTTCTTGTTCGCGAGAATCGCGTCCGCTAAAGCACATAAAGCGCTATACGACCTGCGTACCTGTACCTGTGTGGAAGGAGCATCTTGCGTATTCATAGGCACCAGGCACGGAATATGTTTGGACCGGTAGTGCCATCAAGCGGCGTCGCCGCAAATGTAATGGCATGTGACATGGCCTCTGAGATCACGCCCGCATGCTTGGGTGATCTCGGAGGCCATGCACGTGACAGCCGGATCGGGCGCAGCAATCGCAGCCGCCAGCTACGCTGGTTGATTATGTTCCATCGTTTGTTCTGTTTTCCACTGCCGCTGTGCCTCGTGGAACCAAATCCGGATAATCGCGCTGCGTTTCTTGTGTGCCCGACCAGTTACGCAAATATGACTTAAGCTGATGAAGCGCTATTTCGTCGGTTTTCATCGCGTTTTCGGAGAAGGCCTGGGCATGCGCGGTCCGTACGCAAATGTAATCACATTTGCGACGCTGCTTTTGATTTTGACTTGTTGTTCCGTTATAAATAAAACATGCCATTTATTCGTGGGAGCTTAGTGTGCCATGCTAATTGTGTGCCTTCGCCTCCGCAGGTGCGACGTCGCCGGAGGCGAAGACGCTAAATTGCAGTCCTCGTTTTCCCGTTCCCTCAGAGACTGAGTCTTCTTTTTCCTTTAGGGTATATATATTCTCCCTCCTCGCGCTTCACAGGTCTGGCTGTGTCTGGTACGCGACTTGTTTTCCTCTCCATCGACGGTGGACGTCAATGCAGTAGCCTGTTCACACTCGTCGTCAACGCCGGCATTACACGTGCACGTGTCGCCGCCACCGCCGCGGTGCTCGTCGCGTTAAGTTGGGTGAAATTGACCAAGACTGAAGAGTGGGTTAGTTTTTAATACATTAAAACTGGCAAAGCATCGCAAAAAAGACAGATAGGAAATGAACAGAGAACGGGAACGTACCGACCCAAGTGCAATCAATGAAGCAACACACAAACTTTTTTTTTTTTTAAATGAGGAATTTTTTTTTTTTCTTGCCTACACGTGAGTGTCTTCATGCTTCGCCAGTCTCGCCGCGTTGGGCTTTGTTTGCAGGTTGCATATACATCGCATTTTCCCCTCATTTGCTGCTTTATATACTATAATTGATGCCATGAATGGGACCTGCTTCGTACAAGCGGCGACATCTCTCAATCGTGGACGCTCGAAAATGCGTTTTTTTCTTTTTTCCATTCGGTTCGTCAGGCCTCGAGAACAGAAATATTGCGAAATCACTGGCCGCACCGCGTGCGGCTTCGCCCAGTCGTCTGCTTCACATGCCAGTGCTCCTACACATAGTATGCACGTGACGTCACATCCGCTGCTGTCGTCTGCTTTCGCTACCTTCCGCCATCTTGGGGAACCTCATCAGCAGGCGCCCGCATAGGCCTATAGGTTCCCCAACATGGCGCCGCCGTAAACCGGAAGTCGCGGTGTATCACTGAATGACGTGCGTGCATACTATGTATACTGCTGCCGTTCGCGGCGCTGTTCACCAGCGCACTACTAGCGCCTTGCGATGGCCGCCCGGTGCCTATATAGCGTAGACACTAATTATAGAAACTTACTGAGCTAGTAAATGCGTAAAGCATGCTGTGTACAACGGACACTGTGCAGCCACAGTTGGTGGAGCCACCAAGTGTGGCTCCACCCAGAAACTAGGGCTACTCGATGAAAGATACTATATGCGCCATATTCTCAAAGGATCATCGGCTATTAAGCCCTGCCTCCACTCTGATTGGATGGATGGATGGATGGATGGATGGATGGATGGATGGATGGATGGATGGATGGATGGATGGATGGATGGATGGATGGATGGATGGATGGATGGATGGATGGATGGATGGATGGATGTTATGAGCGTCCCCTTTGGAACGGGGCGGTGGGTCGGGCTACCAAGCTCCTGCTATTATGCTGCCTAATGTCCTACCCAAGTTAAAAAAAAAACAATATGAACTCCCACAACCAAATTTTCTGACCCCCTATTGCGAACTTTGCTCTTGTATGTCTCCGTTTTTTGTCGTTTCCCTACTTTTCTTCCACCCATCTTCCAATCGCCTCTTACTAATCTCTGTTGCGAACAAGTTTACTTTTCCACTGCTCTCGCTGAACCCAAGGGCTTCAAGGAGGCCAGTGGTGCCTAAATGGACCGCGGGGCAGACGCGTTCACATTCCAATAAAACATATGCTCCATCGTTTCCCTAGCTTTATCGCAGCCCCAAGAACATGCTTCTTTCTTCTATCAATCTCTACCGTGTTGAGCACAGCGCCACCTCTAGGCTGACGAAGTCACCACGCTTCTCAAGGATTGCCGCGTAATTTCTTTGAAGCGCAGCGAACACTTCTGTCGAAGCGCGCCGCTGCCATCCACTGTCTCGACTCGAGATACAGTGTTGAGTTTCGGAAGAACGGCGCTTTAGAATACGGGGGTAATCCTCATTTACGGCTCGCGAAGCGAGCCATGTAATTGTCATTATGGTATTGTGGCTGTAACGACTCCCGCAGGAAGCCACATACAGGCACAATACCATGATTCTGCTGCTGCTGCTGATGATGATGATCTCTATGGGCATCCCCGTCGAAACGACGCGGCGACAAATAATCGCATAGCCAACTTGAGGTAATCAGGTATTATGTATACATATTGCCGGATAGCGTTTTGTTTATATCTATTTGATCTCGTCTTTCTTCATCGAAATATCTACCTCTACAATGTAGAGTTATACCCATGCTTGTGACTAGTCGCGTTCTATCAATCTCTTCCGTGCGCTTTTCCCCACCGATACTCTGAACGCGTCTCGCTTATCTCGACTGCCTGACCGGTTAACACTTCCATCCACCTCGAATCCCAGCGCTCCTGTGCTCTCCTCTCCTTCTCTCTCTTCATCCCCATACCTCCTTCGCCCAGCGCAGGGTAGCAAACCGGACGTGCGTCTGGTTAACCTGCCTGCCTTTCCTATCTTATATTTCTCTCTATCTGGAAGGTGGACGAGTCCGCACGAGTCCGCCTCGGCGACCGTATTTGGCATTCCATTGCGATGAGCTGAGTCGTTTCCGGACTTGTGTAGCTGCGGAAACATTCCTGCCGCTGCTGCGAATATCCATCCGCTGCAGTGCGCTTTTTGTCCTCAGGCAGGCCAGCTCGGGCCTAAATCGTGCAGATTAGAGGACGTCTTCGTAGGTCGGAAATGTAGATATCGTCGTGATATATATATATATGTGATATATATATATATATATATATATATATATATACGTTTTCTACTTTTACCCCTACCACTTTGTCTTGAGCCACACATCCTTTCGATGTGTGCTTTCCCTTTCCCACGCCTTAATAAAGGAACGTGTTCTCTATTCCTGCTCCCTCCGACGATCCACCGGCCGACACGTCAGTAAAACTTTTGTTTGCTAAACGTGTGAATCTTCCTTTCGCGATTTTCTCCTTCAAGTTCAGCGAACACTTGATTTCAACTATACCCGCCGTGGTTGCTCAGTGGCTATGGTGTTAGGCTACTGAGCACAAGGTCGCGGGATCGAATCCCGGCCACGGCGGCCGCATTTCGACGGGGGCGAAAACACCCGTGTACTTAGGTCTTGGTGCACGTCAAAGAACCCCACGTGGTCGATATTTCCGGAGTCCTCCACTACGGCGTGCCTCATAATCAGAAAATGGTTTTGGCACGTAAAGCCCCATAATTTAATTTTAGTCAACTATATACACATGTACATATGACGGTATATTATCACTCTTTAGCGGGCTGATGACTGCGGCTGCACGGAATCCTGCGTTAGCTGTTTATCGTACGAAGCGTGGGAGCAGAAGAACAGGAAAAGAAAGAAAAGGAAAAGCAGACGACGTAAAAAAAAGCGTGTTCGTCTTCTCGAGCAGACGGCCTTCGTCGGCTACATTCCCGTCCCCCGAGGGGCCTCGAAGCGCGTGCTTGACGCCTACAAAATGAAGCGCGTACGAGCGTGTCGACGTCAGGCGCACATACATTAGGCACGATGCGCGCTTGCGACGCCTCGAGCTGCTCCGGCAGCTTTTTTTTGAGAAGTGACGACGAAGGCGGCGTTGGGTCTGTAAGAATGCAATTGTCGGCTAAACTGTGAAAAAAATAACGGGCAAAATGTAGCAATTCTCGCGACATGATTTTTCTGTTTTCAGGTCTTTCTCTGTATCTCTAAGATATATTGTCGGCGCCTTTTTCGGTTAGTCGCAGAACACAGGATTTGTTGCAGTTTCTTTTTAAGTCAATATTATCATTTACATACCCCAAACTCCCACAAGAGATATTACATAAGGGCATGAGAATTGACTTAATACATATCGCTGTAGTTTAAAAAAAAAACAAGTAAACTAACAAACATGTAAAGCAGGGACGCTTTTAAGCTAAGAACACAACTCGCTAAGGAACAGGGGCTAATAACTTGAAAAAAAGAAGAAAGTACAGCGGTGCATTTTGAATTATAGAAAGTGTGCAAGTTCCGCGGATTGTGGAAATCGACGCCACGTGAATTATTTCGCAGGTAGCTCGCTGTCCGGCATCCTTTCAGAGAGCGAGAGAGAGAGAAACGAAGAGGGAAATGTAAGAAGGTTAACGAAGGACGTGCCCGATTGGCTACCCTTACACTTGCGGAGGGGGAAAGGGGGAAGAATAGATAAGAAGGAGAGAGGAGAAAAATAGCAGTCAATCATTCACAGTAAGTGGCAAGGATTCCGCAAAGCGTTACCAGGTGGAGCAACGTGTTGGTGCAAGTCGCCCAGTCGCGTGTGTGGTGCACGAGTGACTGTTTGTGACGTTGCGAGTAAGCGTCCTGTCCTGTTGTTTCGTCGCGTACTGCCTATCGTTGGGGTTAAAAAAAAGTTTCAAGGGCAAGTCCCTCTTCACCAACGTCTTCTAACCTATCGTTGCAATTAAAGTCATTCGAACGCTCGGTTGGCCCGCACTTGCGGTTACGGGGCTTCGACACGGAGCCACGAATGACGCGAACGTGTACACAGAGCGGTGCAAATCCATTCGCAGACGACTCTCTTGTAAAGCTATGGAGCCGGCGAAGGTTGCGCACGCTACTCACTAGAGGAAACACTGGCGCTGCGGTCGCTCAACCACCGTGGGAATGAAGGTATGTGGATTTGTCTGATCTTCGTGCCCGTGGCTTCAGACGTTCTTTTGACTTTCTTTATTGTGTTTTATCTGCCTCTATTGGACTAAATTCGAAAGTAATCGATACTTTTCTAAATGCAGAAGGCAAATAAGGACCCCGCGAACCCGCATATTTCACTGCTAACTGTAGCGGTTCATCCTGTCGAGGTGGCCAAACCGAAACCCGTTGGCTTGTCCACGATAAGTTCTTAAGGGTGTTCTGTGTGGCTCGTCGACGTATGCCGTTCGCGGCGTAATTGTTGCAATGCCAGATTTACGCGCTAGATGTACTTTCCCATCATGCCGCGGCGCAATTTCGTTAATGCTTGTATAAATATTTGTAACGCAGCATGCAATGTTACAAATTATAATTTGTAAAAGCCGGGAAGCCGTTCAAAGCCAAAATAGGGCATTTTAGCCAAATCCATCTACGGATCACCCTTCCCGCGATGGCTGAAGCAGCATGGTTGCAGCTCCTCTAGACGCTAGCGCCAGAATTCCCTCTAGTGGTTATTGTGTGAAACTCTATTAGGCCAAACTCTCATTCGCGTAAAACATGACAGGAAACATAAACTTTCTATTTACTGCAGCACGTACTTTATCTTTTATTTTTAAAGAAGAAACGCGCTATTTTCTTTCTCCGTTTCGCATTTTCACCGTTCTTGTCAAAAGAAAAACCGCTGAAAAAAAGAAGCAAGGTTACTCTACAAGACAGACAACAGTGCTGTTGTCCGTCCCTTTTCTCACGTCCTGTTATTTTGCGATGTTTCGGATCAAGTCATGAACCAACCAGCCCTGACGCTTCTGATGTTCCGCTTAGCGAAACCTACGTTGAAGAATATTAAGAGTGTAGTATCAAATTATGACATCTCCTAAGTGCTCGAGAACCAAAAGGTCGTACACTGCTAATTTCGTTCCGCTCTGGTTACATGCACAAGCGCAACATTTATGCAGGTATTATCTACTCACTCAAACGGAATGGCGTTCCGCATAAAGATCATAAAATACAAGAAACGGCGTTCTGTATATTTGAAGATTTTATTTTAAGTTACCACAACAGTAAGTATGTACACCAATGTTCGAGCAAAATAGCCACTGTTATCCCGAACTGTGATCCACATATTTGCAATTTTTTTTTTTGCCTGAACACCCCCTCGCGCAACTGTAAACTGGAACCGCATTTAAGTCGAAACGATGTCTCTACATGGTTCCAGGTAGGGTTTTCTCGAAAGAATGTTCTGGATTAGGTATAAGTGCAACCGGTGGGCCATTAGATTTGCACAATGGGTGCCTACGAAAGGGAAGCGCTGTCGAGAGCGGCACAAAATTAGTTCCAGAGGATGTAACTATCAAATTCGCAGGTGCACCTTGGAATCAGCTACAGCGCAACACAGGATGCAAGAGGAGATCGATGGGAGAGGCCTTCGTCTTGCACGGGACGTAAAAAATAGACTGATGATGAAGTGGAACACTGTTCCGGATAACAGTGACTTTTTCACGGGAGCACCGTGCTGCATTATTTGTTGTTCCGCGTAAACTTAAATAGTTACAAGAAAAATTCGATGTATGCAACACCGTTTGATGTATATTAAATATTTTTGTGCGCATTTAGACAAGCGGAAAATGTGTGAAAAGAAAAGGGGGTGGAAAGATTCCACACATAGCTATACTACCTAAATAAAACGAGTTTGGGAGTGTACTCGCTAAATGTGACCTTTGAGTGGCACGGGTTCTACTGCTTCGAAAATGACGTCTCAGTATACTCCTGGTCTCAAGAGACACCGCCATCGCTAGCGATCTCGAGATTATTCGCGTACACGACGTTCGCGCGACGTTGCAAAACAGCGCGCCGCCAAAAGCCCTAAAAACGTCGCCAAACGAAACACGCCCGCCCTCGTATTACACAAACGACGCGCTCTCGATCGGGCCGCTCCTTAATAGCTCCGGTCGTTTTGTGTCCTGCAGCACTCTCGTCGCCAGACGCGCGCATGCGCTCTCAACGCCCTCTCTCGCCAACGAGGCCGTTTCCAGTGGGCATCGTTTTCCTACCGAGAAGACGCCAAGTCTTAATGCGCTTCCGCCACGAAACAAACAAGCCTGAAAGAAGCAAAAAAAAAAAAAAATGAGAAAGAGCGAACATGGCGACCGAGTCACAGTGGGACGTCGTCGAAGTGAACCGGACAAGCCAAGACGAGACGAGACGGAGGGAAGGGGGGGGGGGGGGGGGGTCGAGCTTGTAAGGAGGCAGCTGAGTTGGTCGATGCTATTTCGGCGAGGGGGGGGGGGGGGGGGGGATGGCGATGCACTCCCGGCGTCAGCGCAGTCATATGCATGTATGCATTACATGCGCGCTCGCGTCTTGGGGCAACGGAAACGGCGTCGCATCAAACGTACATTAGGGTTAATTGATTTCTAACTAGACCCCGGCTGCACCGAACGACTCGAGCGATTTCATCCTCTCGCTGTGTGTGCACCTGTGACACCCTTGCTGAATCACTTATTGCTTTACCAGCCAACGAGTGTAAGGAAATCTCGGGGTTTCTTTTATTCGGCAGCGTCAGAGTATATGCATTGGCGTAGGCGCACGTTTATTCACTGTACTCGTGCTGATTGTCAAGTTTATTCTGGTATGCGTGCTTAAAACGCTCTACGCGCAGTTACCTATATTGCTCCGCGGCATAGTAGTAGGCGGTGTTTAACCTGCGCACTGGATGCTGTGTGCATAGTGTGCACATCCATGTGTTTCTCATGCTGCACATAGTGTATGTATTCAGCACGCACGAATACATACAGTACGCTGAAACATGCGCATGTTTCGCACTGCGTACATACGCGCACATCGTAAATAGTTCAGGCGGTTTGTGCAGCGCACGTCGCGTACTGTTATCATAATTGCACTACATTTTTACCCTACACCTGAATTAATTAAAAGCAAGTAATCGCTTAAGCCTGGTAGCGCAGAACTTGAAACAGCCCACTGCAATTTAAGTAGCCATAGCCGCGATGTTCAATAAATGCTATCTTCTTCCGCTTCAGTGTACTTGATTTTACTATGACAACCGTTAAAAGAACCCTGCCATTTTTTAGGCCTTCGTTTTCTCCGCTATATCTATTCACAGCGTGTCAAAAGAGTCAGAGCAACATGGATTACGAAATTTAACGCGATAAAACCGCACTTATCGGCCACATAGACATCAATACAAAAGCAAAAGGAGAGTTGCCGTTGCCTGCAATTTTCGAGGCTCTGTACACTACATTTGACGCCCCTATGACGTAGAACTACGGGATCCAATAGCAGCGGGGCATAGATGTACGTAGCGCAAGCTGTCGCGCCATGATTGCCAAGCTTGCTCAGGTTTTAGATGGCGCCGTTTCCATGGCGACAGCTACTGCCGCGCGGCGGTCGTGAAAGTCAGGCGATAATTAAAGTAGCTGTAAAACGTAACGTCGTAGTTTTTTTTTTTCTTCGCAGCAATCGCGATATCGCGCGAGAAGAAATCGCAGATTACTTTCTTAACCAATGATCACCGTGCCACATGTCGACGTCACATCCGAGACACGAAGTGCGCGAAATCGACCCATCGTGACGATGCTATCGGTCCCCGGACTTGTTGCAGCATCCCTATCGAAGGTCGCATCTGAGTTTGCTTAGTTTGCTTCTCACTTGTGGCGCTTACCCACTACGGGGGATTGGCCAAGAACACGGCGGTTAAAGGTTAAAGGGAAAGAGAGAGAGAGAGAAAAAAGAAGAAAAATCTAAACGTGAAAGTAAATCAGGCTTAAGTATAACGTCTATTATAATTAGGAAATAGATTGACGTTGCAGATAGAGAAATAAAAAAAATGTTTGTAATTACATATAAGAAGCAAATATTGTGTTTCTTCTTGGGTGGTATCAAAATAATTTCGAACACACAATCAGCGATTTAATGATCTATCCAATTATTGATTTCGAGAATCAACATGACAGCCATCTTGTGTCAGAGAGACAGTCGCAAATGGCCACGCAGATGTTCGTGTGGCTAAATCCCGATGTAGAAGTCCCGAAGGAGGGGACATTTTGAGTAGTTAAAGAAGTACTCAATTTTCGAAATGAAAATTCTAACTTCTTCCTCTGATTTCTAAATCGCTGCGTCACTCTCTCCGTGCGACGCCGTCGCTTTGATGCCGTGGTCGTTGTTATCTCAAGCGTCGTCCTCGGGCGCCCTCTTCGTCCTCAATATGGGCCTCGTCGTGTAGAGCGAAGAAAAAGAATTCAGTGACGAGTTAGCGGTAAATGCGAGAGAAATGCGACAGCATTACGTCGTACCTCTTTGACACCCCGGATTCGTGATTTCAAGGGCGTTCACCACATTGCAAAGTGCTGTTCAGGAGCTCAATAGACACGCGTCCTGCCTCTTGGAGGGGCGAATTACAGCTAACGGTGGTGCTGAGCAGTCCACTGTCGATTGTACTATATATATAACGCCGGGAGTATTATATATATATATATATATATATATATATATATATATATATATATATATATATATATATATATATATATATATATATATATACTTGTCGGCATGGTTTCGCGATGCACTCCCGGCGTTTGCGCTGGGAGTGCATGCATACATACATACATACATACATACATACATACATACATACATACATACATACATACATACACACACATACACGTTCTTCAAGACTCTCCCATCCCGTCTCTACCTCTATCACGTGACCGGCTTGCTACACTCCATACACATACTTTTTCTTTCCAGCTTGACACTCCCAATGCTACCGCACTGAATCAAAACTGCCCATCACCATCGCTATTTGGGAACGCAGCTCTTGCCCACGAGGCGATGCGCAGCCAATTCGGGAGCTGGACGCTCTGTGCACAGCACTTTCGCGATGCGTTGGTGCTTCTTTTCAAATTTCCTCGAAAGCTTGCGCGCCACCCAGACTCTGCTGAAAAGGGAACCTGACCAACCGATTCCCGACGATGGGCCAGTAGGCCTGGCAAGATTCCTAATGCAATAAAAAAAAGAACGGTTAATTACTGTTATCGCCACGGAGCCGGCTTTGAGAAACGAAGCTTGATTTTCTGCTCCGACTGCAAAAAGAAAACCGTTTCCGACCTCACGAGTGGTCTAACAGACAAATTGCACAATGTATAGACGCGTACAAGGGTATAGATATAAGTACGATGGAAAGCCAAAGCGTTGCTTTCGGTCAATGTTGGTTTCAGTATTGCGAGTAAGTTCCCTACACGTATACCCAATTTTAAGTGCACCCTGTATTGTCGATAACTTTCATCTACGCGACGTAACTGAGCATGACGTCAGACAGGTTATCGACAAATTACCGGGGAACAAGGCGGCTGGCGATGGCGCCGTACCTTCGAGGATTCTAAAGGCGAGCATTGATGTTCTGTGTAGTCCGTTGTGCCATGTATTTAAACATGCATTTTCTTCTGAAATTTATCCTAACATGCTTAAGGCTCGTAAAGCAATACCATTATACGATTCTGTATAAGCTTTACTTCGTACACTGTACTTCCCATTATGTCACTGTCACTGGAATCATTGAGTGTGACGTATACACCCGTTATCTAAACCCTGCAGAACGACTCCAAAAGCGAATATTGAGAGTCATAAGCCACGATCAACATATATGTACATTTTTTTCAATCCCAACGCGTTCTTTCAGTTCCGATGTTGAGCGACACGATTGCTGTTTCAATTATTAATATAACTAATAGAAACTCGCCTCTTCCTGTTGATCTTTCCTTTTTTTCCTATACGCCATACGTGACATACTACAAACGGTAACTTTAACCTGCCCAAATGCCGTAACGTTTATGGCGAAACACTAATAGAATTTAATGGGACTAATGGAGATGATGCCAATTGAGATAAAAATCTGCACGTAATTTCGGCCTAGCATGTAAGTCATTTTTCCGGTCTATCTAAGACCTGCGAACTCGCGTTTATATTGAGGGACATGGTTTGAGATTACGTTCATTACACGTTAAAAATACATATGTAGGTATTATGAGTGTACATATATACGCCTATGTATGGATGTAGGTTGTTCTTTTGCGTGTGCTTTTTTCCCGTATCAGATGACCTGTGCATATTTTGTTGTATATTGGATTTGACCGGCCACTACCACCTTAGGCTATTGGTAGAAATAATCTTTGTATACATTTACTTTTCTTGTTGTTGAAAAATAAAGTTCTATTGATTCCATTGAATGCACAAAAAAATTATTCGATCAACCTACACAGTGAGGAACGTCACTGCGGAGAGCTACCATTGATAACGGCCCCGTGTGGGCCGCTTCTGCTACTGCACCGGAGCAGTGCAGGAGAGCTATTGGGACGCCTGTCGGCAGGGAATCCGGCCTCGTGCTCAGAATCAGAACGCCGTAGTCGGTGAAACATAGCAGCGAATACGCGCATGAAACTGTGACGACGGATGGATGGAGGGATAGAAGAAAGTAAGAAAAAAAGAGGGAAGTGACTGAAGGAAGTAAGGAAAGAACGGAAGTAAAAAAAGGAAAGAATAGAAAAGGATAAGACAAATGAAATAAGGAGCAACAAAAAGACAAAATGAAAGGAAGGAAGCGGTAGTCAAAAAATACAGGAAAGGAAAGCAGATGCAAAGAAAAAAGGAAAGAGGGGAACAAGGAAGTAAGCAAAAAACGAAACGGTGAAGCAAAGATAGAAGAAGAGAAGGGAGTAAGGTGGAAAGAAGGAAGAAGCAGTGAGAAAAGCCAGGAAGGAAATGAAGAAGAAATGAATAGATGAAGCAATTAAGGAAGGGAGGGAAATGGAAAGCAGGAGGAAGCTTAGAAGCAAAAGGAGTGAAATACGAAATGTGGAACGAAAGATAGAAGGATGGAGCAATAAATGAATCAAGGAAAAATGGTAAGACCTGGAGCGTGTAAAGCCCAACAAACAAAGGAATAGGAGGGGTGGCGAGGGGTATGAGTATTATTCAGCGTCTGCGCATCGCTCTGCATCTGTCCAGACAGACCTGGTCCAACGACTAAATTGCACTGACTCTGGCAGTACGGTTCTCCAAAACTCGAGCCGCCTCCTTTCCTCGGCCGCCAGTTCCCACGATTTGCAGCGAGCACTCCATTTTCAAGCTATCTTGCGCCCCCTCGCCCCATCTACTTCCCCCTCTTCCCTGTTTTCCTGCCACTCTCCCGCGGAACCGGGAGAGCCAACTCACGGCACCGGGGAGACCAGTTAGCGTTCCAGGCACGTCGCTCGCTTCTTCGCCGGCGCGTTGACTGAGCCAGAAAAAAAAAATTAATCAGACCTCCCCTAAAAAGAGGGAAGAACAGGTGCCGATGGGGAAGAGGAAATGGGGATGGGGGTTTCCTTTCCCAGTAGCACTCGGCTAAGCGATTCAGCCGAAGCACAGAGCACACAAAGAGAAGACAGGAAGCTGAGGAACGGCCGAAAGAATGAGGAAGCTTTGACGCCTCTGCTATATTCAAACTCACCAATTCCATGCAGTACAGACAAAGCTACGTGGGTGGCATCAGCATACCAGAAACGAGAAATAGAAAGAGGATCTTTCATAATCCACACCGGATCGGCCTCTTCCACGCGGCACCGACTGAACTGGAACTTCAAGGTGAGGATTAGTACCTTACAATGGGCGACTCCTTCTCCTCCTTCGCTCTCTACACAACACAGCCGTGTCGTCGTAACTGATTCGCTGACGCGAGACCCTGTAGCATCCGCAGTGCTGCACGCATTCGGTGAGACGGATCGTGGATCCAGTGCTCGCGCGTCCGCTGACCGTACCGAAGCCGCTAGGAGCACGTAGCCAACGTCGGCGAGCTTTGGTGTCGGCGCCGCAGCCATGATTGCGAACAGATGGAATGGGAAGACACCTGCAGCCATGCCAGATCATCGCCCGACAGCGGTAGACGCGCGTTGCTAGATAATGGGACTAATTAGTAGGTAGACTGGTTAGTTAGTTAGTTGCTTGGTTAGTTAATTAGTTAGATAGTTAGTTGTGCTTTACCAATTATTTGCTTTGTTAAGACTTGACTAGAAGGCTACTGCATTTCTACTAAGCTTACAGTAGCTCCTGGTTTTTTATTAGTATATTGAAGGCCATGTTCGCGCACCAGTACGTCATCGGCCGCTCGTTGACTCACAATCAGGAAGCCTGGAACATACTTATGCGCACATTTTGTTCGAAAAACGAGCTTATCTCAGTGAACCCACACACCAAGGAACAACAGCGCCACAGCTACATATACTGTTCAAACAAATGAGAACGTTTAAGAGAATGAGCAGGAAACTCATCTATGCCCAGATATTTGCGTAAGTCGGTGCTGCATAAAAACAAAGAGACGGTTGGCATCCCTTTTAATGAAGGCGGGCTTGTTTGGTACTAACCTAACTTAGTGTGTAATAGGTTTGATAATTCAATAATTAAATTTTCTTTTTTTCATCCGCAGTCTGTACATGCTTGAGCCATTCAGTCCGGGTGTGTTGTAGTCGAACGCGCCCTCCGTGAAACCATGGCTGCGACGGGCCTTAGGTCGTAGAAACACGAAAAGATCATAAGAATTTGCGCTATCCCCTCTGTCAATCGGCTGCACGCTTTTCAACCATGAAATATAGTCATCGTTCAACGCTGTGTAACTTGTAAACCAAAACCAGCCCCAACCACAAGAAAAATGTATAATTCTGTTATGAACATTGCAGATACGTTTCATTGTATGTTAATAATTGTTCTTCCGAACTGATTCCATTCATGTGGAGCCAATTACGTGTACAGTCACCTACAAAAGTTTACGGGGCACGGCTTTCACGACAAATGCGGATTTCTGCCCTGTTAAGGCGTAGTGTAGCGCTTCTAATTTAATGAATCACTATGTAGTTCGCAAGAAGTGCTACGGATCAAAGCTTTTAATTAGAGGATACGTGCACGGGCTTCTTGCAGATTTCGCTCTTTCGCAAACCCCACGTCTTGTAAACTTTTGCGGGTGACTGTACGTGATCAGTGCATTAGACATACGGAAATTTACGCGAACTCCGTACACGCAAAGCCGTACGCGAAATTAGTAAACGAGATGCTCGACACCGTATAGAAACAATTCGGCCCTTTTGCTCGCTATGAGAGAGAAGGTTTCGGAATATCTGGGGAGGTTCCTAAGCCTTTAACCTATCATGCAGACTGTCAATACTCGTTAGAGTTTAGAGCATTTCTCTCTCTAACGTTCCTGACTGGGTGAGATTAAAAAGCACTAAACCATCTTCGCCTAAAACTGCTACTGAAACGCTTTTCTCGCGGAAGCCCATGTCTTGCACAAAGTGTCACTAGCGTACGTGTTCTCACTCGTTAATTGCCGCTTCAAGTACAAGTTGACTAACTTCCGCTAACAAGGCGCGAACACTACGCGCCTTGGTGAAGTTCTGCATTTGCTGCTGCTTTTGCTTTTGCTGCTTTTGCGTTTGCTGCTTTTGCTTTTTCTGCTTTTCTTGTATTGCTGCTGCTGCTGCTGAATGATGATGATGATGATGATGATGATGATGATGACGACGACGACGACGACTTATTGGCATCCCCTTTGAAAGCCACCAAGCCTGCTTGAGCATTCAAGTAAGCTCTACTTGTATTTCATTCTAGCATTTAGGTAATCTTTTTTTTTTTCCTTTCCTCAGTAGTTATCTATCGACCTTGTACCGCTACCTACGCCTGTAACGGATCCGATCGTATGAGTCACCTTCCCTGCTTTTTTTTCCCCACCAATACTCCAAGCGTCTCTTGCTTATCTCTGTCACCCTGCACTGACTCATTTGTGGTTTTGCCGTGGGCTCCCAAAGCCAACCGGCCTGCCAATCTCTGGTTAACTTTTAGCCCCGACCAGATATCCGATTCTAAACACAAAATGACATTTGCGAAAGTTAGCGCTGGTACCATTACTCCTTCCCAGATTCCACGCGCCACCTGATATTATTGTGGCCCCAAACTGAAGTGCTCTATGTGTGATTAATGCTGTATTCTGGTTCCCCTTTATTTTCAGATCATCTTGGTGGGTGCTTAAGTCTTTCGTTCGTTTACGCATACGCCGAGGTATCTATATTGCTTGACTACGGGTACAACTGTCTGTTGAATTGACACCACGTAATTACTCGTCTCTTTATTGCAGATCATTACTCCCGATTTCTATGTGCTAAACTTAAGGCCTATTTATGCGGATCCGTATCGCGGCGCCATCTAGCGTACACTCACCTAATGGCCGCTGTTGCCTGGCTACTCAGAGATATTAAACTACTACAGAGGCATCAGACGAAAATACCCGCCCCCTCACAAACAACTAAATAGAGAAGACGCCGTAGCATGGCGGCAGCTACAAACGGGAACATTCCCGTGCCTAAACATGCTAAGCAAGATCTACCCCACGCAGTACGAGAGCAAGTGCCCATGGTGTGGAGACAAACCAACCCTATACCATACCACATGGGCTTGCCAGAAAATAGATGGGCTAGCCATAATAAAAAACCCGAGTGCGGAACAGTGGGAGAGGATGCTATCCAGCGACATCCTGAAAGTCCAACAAGGACTAGTAAGGCGTGCACGCAGGGCAGCTACCCTCAGCGGAGCCCTGGACTAGGGGAACCGACCCTGGAGAGAAGATGGAAGACTCCATCTGAAGCCGCAAAAATCACTGCAAAATAGAGAAAATAAACGTTTTTCATCATCCTCATCATCATCATCATCATCCTGAATTTCGGTGGACGCTTCTCGCGTTTTTTCTCCGCCTTTATTCCTTGGTTCCTTCTTCTACGATTATACATATGACACACAAGAGGCTTCACATAAAATTATGGGACCCACTGTGAACAGAAAGTGCAGCTTAATATGGCAAGTAAAATTAGCGCTATTACACACCTTGAAAGCGCATATATGCCAAGCAAGGTGCAGCGCACAAGACGCCAAGTACAGGAAGCACGGCCGGGAAGTAAAACTTCCTATCGCCAAGTGGGGGCAGCTCTATCTCTCGCCCAACCATATCAAGGGCAGTTGGAAAAACACGTCCCGGCCACTACATCTTAAAACTTTATGCGTGCGACTGTTTCAACGCTGGCTTGTTTTCGCCGGTCCCAGCGTCGCCCGCCTTCTACTGCTTATGACCATTCCCGCATTCGTTCCCCAACGTTCGGGATTTCGGGACGTGTCCCGAATAGCAACTCCGTAGCGGATGGAGCGCGGATGTCCACTCCGCGCACGCGCAAGGAAAAGCATCTTCAGAGCAATGTGCGGGTGCGAATGTTTAAAAAAGAGGGATTGTTTACCAAAAGCACTCTTTCCCAACGCCGTGGCTCTAAGCTGAGAAGGCGGGCCGATGCCCCGCCCGAAATGGATAAGGCCCGTAAGGGGGGGGGGGGGGGGGAGGTAGGATATAGCGCTCACGGAAAACTGCTCATCGCGACGCTTAAAATTCCGCTCGCGGTCCTGTTTAATTTGGGCAGAGATGCGAGAGCGCCGGGGCCCTCGTAGGATGTTTGGAAGTAACTGGATCAAGGGTCTTAGAAATGCTTGAAAGTTCTTTTTTTTCCCCTCTGAATGACCGCGGAGAACGACGCAATTCGTGCTTGGCTCTAGGCATCCTTGGCCGTTGAGGCAGTCTCGGGAACTCGGAGTTGGAACCACGCTTTCGCGTCGTTTTGGTCTGAGAGCGCAACCCGAGTAAGCTTCCCGAAAACTCTCTAATCGGCAGCGACAGTCCGAGAGTGTCACTTGCGGGGCCTCCGACGTTAGTTTGTACGCTGCGTTCCCTCGGTACGAGGTTTTCCAGAGAAAGAAATCTAGCCAACTTCATTTAGGTAATCGGAAATTCGCGGCCGGCTCTCCTCTGCTATCAAATGTGTAAGCCGGTAAAAAAAATTAGTAGTCTTCTTTCAATAACACTTCGAGCGCTTTCTTCCCCCATCTCCATAACCCGCACGTCAACCCCAACACTGAAGTTTGACAAGCGCAAAAGTGAGATAGACAACAACAAGAAAAAAGAAGAAGAGTTCGAGGCGCATCACATGTAGTTTCATGCATGTCAATTGCACGTGGCCAACTGTGCTATTTAAAACTGTAATTTGGTGTCGTAGAACCAGCCTCACACTTTACGCTTGCACTGGCGGACGAGTGAGTGAGAGAGTGCGTGAGTATGCGTGAGTGAGTAAGTGAGTGAGTGAGTGAGTGATCAATGAGGGTGTGCGTTAGTGAGTGATGAGTGAGCAAGTTACAATGAGTGAGAGTGAATGTGTGAGTTATTGATGAGTGGTGAGCGAACGAGGTGAGTGATTGAGATTAATGAGTGCGTGCTTCAATGCGCGAGTGAGTGAGTGAGTGAGTGAGTGAGTGAGTGAGTGAGTGAGTGAGTGAGTGAGTGAGTGAGTGAGTGAGTGAGTGAGTGAGTGAGTGAGTGAGTGAGTGAGTGAGTGAGTGAGTCTGTCTGTCTGTCTGTCTGTCTGTCTGTCTGTCTGTCTGTCTGTCTGTCTGTCTGTCTGTCTGTCTGTCTGTCTGTCTGTCTGTCTGTCTGTCTGTCTGTCTGTCTGTCTGTCTGTCTGTCTGTCTGTCTGTCTGTCTGTCTGTCTGTCTGTCTGTCTGTCTGTCTGTCTGTCTGTCTGTCTGTCTGTCTGTCTGTCTGTCTGTCTGTCTGTCTGTCTGTCTGTCTGTCTGTCTGTCTGTCTGTCTGTCTGTCTGTCTGTCTGTCTGTCTGTCTGTCTGTCTGTCTGTCTGTGTCATTTAGTCAGTGGAAAGACGGACAAATGTACGAATAGAAAAATGGAACGGAATAGTGGACAGACGTTAGGATGAATGGAATAACGGACAGACATGTCGATGGATCGATGAAAAGCTGGAAGAATATAATAATGGATAGACGTGTGAATGAATGGATCACCAAAAACAAGATGCATATTGAAATGCTGTAAACTAAAGTCGCCTGCTCTTCCACAGAAATGTACCGCTAAATCCGGAAACATAAGACAGTCGCCCTAATCCTGTTCCACGTAATCCTCTATATTATCAGCAAGCAAAAGCGTCATCCCTATCCTCATCTCTGATCTCCGTCCTCTCGCTATTCCTCGAGAAAACATGAAATAACTAACCTCCTGGTATCGTACGTAGAACGAAACGAGAATCGAAATTGTCGATAGGCAAAACGTAGGGCCCGTCACGAACCACGATACCACCCCGCGAAGACAAGTTTGTAATATACTTTTTTTTTTCTTCCGCGACGCAAAGCAAATATTCGCGGCGCGAGGGAAACCGCCTCGAAAGCCGCCTGACTCGCAGCTCGCATTCAGAAGACAGGTAGAAAAACGAACCACTTCGACGCGTGTTAGACAGCTTAAATTATTCCCTTTTCTTTCCGCCGCCAGATACCTGGCAGAAGAACACGCTTCACAACGCACGGCTAAAATGGAGCCTGGCTGTGAAAGGTGGAATAGAAAACGATCCTCCAGAGGCAATTTGCGATAAGATCCGCCAAGCGCGACGACACACACACACACTAAAAAATGAAAAAAACGACCGTGTGGCGTCATCGCCGATTGCTCGTTTTGGAAGAAAACTGAAAGCGAACATTCTTTCTTTTTTGTTGTTTTTGTTGTTCAGTGGTCATTTCGTCGCAACTTGCTGCTGACACGGAAAATAGAGAATGCCGTGAAGCGAGGCATTCGAGAAGTGGCAGAGTAAACAGAGCAGAACGTAAATCAGTAAAGACAGGGACACAGCAGTAAGTAAAAAAAAAGTTAGAGTTAACGGAAAGGAGGAATGTGGAGGCATAGAGCGAAGGCATTCATTCCACTCAGAGGAGAACACACCTTACTCCGCGCATAGTAGTATAAAGCAGACATATCACTTCTACTGACGCAGCAGTAAAACAGAGCAAGCAAGTGATAGGGCTTAATGTAAAAGAGTGAAAAAGGGAACGAAACGCAAATGTCCTAAGGGGACAAAGTAGTGCCTGAGAAAATAGGGAAGAAACAAGCGCTCGGTCAGCTGCGGAGGATGAGGGAGGGGGGAAGCAGAGCCAAACGGGAAGCACTGGGTAAATAAGAAATAAATACACGAGTGTATTACGAGAGTGAGGTTAAAGGAGAGAGAACAGTTTTGGGGAAATGGCGAAGGTGGGAAAAGAGGAAATAAAGGAAAATAGGCGGTAAGGACGGAAAAGCGTTGGAAACCAAAGCGCAAGAGAAGTATGCAAAAATATGTGCTGCGCTGTGAATGAAAAGTGAGAGGTAGAAAGGAAGGAAGGCAAAGAAGACACCGGACATGCCCCATTATAACGAACAGGCTTATGCACTAAAGATCCAACATGTCTATAACTCGAATTCTATAAATTCGAAAGATGCAACATGTCTCATCATCATCATCAGCCTGGTTATGCCCACTGCAGGGCAAAGGCCTCGCCCATACTTCTCCAACTACCCCGGTCATGTACTAATTGTGGCCATGTTGTCCCTGCAAACTTCTTAATCTCATCCGCCCACCTAACTTTCTACCGCCCTCTGCTACGCTTTCCTTCCCTTGGAATCCATTCCGTAACTCTTAATGACCATCGGTTATCTTCCCTCCTCATTACGTGTCCTGCCCATGCCCATTTCTTTTTCTTGATTTCAACTAAGATATCATTAACTCGCGTTTGCTCCCTCACCCAATCTGGTCTTTTCTTATCCCTTAACGTTATACCAATCATTCTTCTTTCCATAGCTCGTTGCGTCGTCCTCAATTTAAGTAGAACCCTTTTCGTAAGCCTCCAGGTTTCTGCTCCGTACGTGAGTACTGGTAAGGCACAGCTGTTATAAACTTTTCTCTTGAGGGATAATGGCAACCTGCTGTTCATGATCTGAGAATGCCTGCCAAACGCACCCCAGCCCATTCTTATTCTTCTGATTATTTCAGTCTCATGATCCGGATCCGCAGTCACTACCTGTCCTAAGTAGATGTATTCCCTTACCACTTCCAGTGCCTCACTACCTATTGTAAACTGCTGTTCCCTTCCGAGACAGTTAAACATTACTTCAGTTTTCTGCAGATTCATTTTTAGACCCACCCTTCGGCTTTGCCTCTCCAGGTCAGTGAGCATGCATTGCAGTTGGTCCCCTGAGTTACTAAGCAAGGCAATATCATCAGCGAATCGCAAGTTACTAAGGTATTCTCCATAACTCTTATCCCCAATTCTTCCCAATCCAGGTCTCTGAATACCTCCTGTAAACACGCTGTGAATAGCATAGGAGAGATCGTATCTCCCTGCCTGACGCCTTTCTTTATTGGGATTTTGTTGCTTTCTTTATGGAGGACTACGGTGGCTGTGGAGCCGCTATAGATATCTTTCAGTATTTTTACATACGGCTCGTCTACACCCTGATTACGCAATGCCTCCATGACTGCTGAGGTTTCGACTGAATCAAACGCTTTCTCGTAATCAATGAAAGCTATATATAAAGGTTGGTTATATTCCGTACATTATCCTTTCACCTGATTGATAGTGTGAATATGGTCTATTGTTGAGTAGCCTTTACGGAATCCTGCCTGGTCCTTTGATTGATGGAAGTCTAAGGTGTTCCTGATTCGATTTGCAATTACCTTAGTAAATACTTTGTAGGCAACGGACAGTAAACTGATCGGTCCATAATTTTTCAAGTCTTTGGCGTCCCCTTTCTTATGGATTAGGATTATGTTAGCGTTTTTCCAAGATTCCGGTACGCTCGAAGTCATGAGGCATTGCGTATACAGGGTGGCCAGTTTCTCTAGAACAATCTGCCCACCATCATTCAACAAATCTGCTGTTACTTGATCCTCCCCACCTGCCTTCCCCCTTTGCATAGCTCCCAAGGCTTTCTTTACTTCTTCCGGTGTTACCTGTGGGATTTCGAATTCCTCTAGACTATGCTCTCTTCCATTATCGTCGTGGGTGCCACTGGTACTGTATAAATCTCTGTAGAACTCCTCAGTCACTTGAACTATCTCATCCATATTAGTAATGATATTGCCGGCTTTGTCTTTTAACGCATACATCTCATTCTTGCCAATTCCTAGTTTCTTCTTCACTGCTTTTAGGCTTCCTCCGTTCCTGAGAGCATGTTCAATTCTATCCATATTATACTTCCTTATGTCAGCTGTCTTACGCTTGTTGATTAACTTAGAAAGTTCTGCCAGTTCTATTCTAGCTGTAGGGTTAGAGGCTTTCATACATTGGCGTTTCTTGATCAGATCTTTCGTCTCCTGCGATAGCTTACTGGTATCCTGTCTAACGGAGTTACCACCGACTTCTATTGCACACTCCTTAATGATGCCCACAAGATTGCCGTTCATTGCTTCAACACTAAGGTCCTCTTCCTGAGTTAAAGCGGAATACCTGTTCTGTAGCTTGATCTGGAATTCCTCTATTTTCCCTCTTACCGCTAACTCATTGATCGACTTCTTATGTACCAGTTGCCTCCGTTCCCTCCTCAGGTCTAGGCTAATTCGAGCTCTTACCATCCTATGGTCACTGCAGCGCACCTTGCTGAGCACGTCCACATCTTGTGTGATGCCAGGGTTAGCGCAGAGTATGAAGTCTATCTCATTTCTAGTCTCGCCGTTCGGGCTCCTCCACGTCCACTTTCGGCTATCTCGCTTGCGGAAGAAGGTATTCATTATCCGCATATTATTCTGTTCCGCAAACCCTACTAATAACTCTCCCCTGCTATTCCTAGCGGCTATGCCATATTCCCCCACTGCCTTGTCTCCAGCCTGCTTCTTGCCTACCTTGGCATTGAAGTCGCCCATCAGTATAGTGTATTTTATTTTCACTCTACCCATCGCCGATTCCACGTCTTCATAGATGCTTTCGACTTCCTGGTCATCATGACTAGATGTAGGGGCGTAGACCTGTACAAACTTCATTTTGTACCTCTTATTAAGTTTCACAACAAGACCTGTCACTCTCTCGTTAATGCTATAGAATTCCTGTATGTTACCAGCTATGTTCTTATTAATCAGGAATCCGACTCCTAGTTCTCGTCTCTCCGCTAAGCCCCGGTAGCACAGGACGTGCCCGCTTTTTCGCACTGTATATGCTTCTTTTGGCCTCCTAACTTCACTGTCTATAACATGTCTATAACCAACTTAAACCTTGTAATCCGATTTTTCTAAGCGGATTTTCGCTATCTCCAGGGGAAAAATCAACTCGAGGAAGGAATTCACTTGCTCGAAACAAAACAGCTGTTAGTAGGCAGCAATATTTGCTCGTGACTGAGCACGATAAGAAATTACAAAAAATAACTTCCCTGTATGCTATGCACGCGGCATGAGAGCGTCTTCATGGCACTGGCAGCAGACGCCGCAAGTTCGATATATCGAATGTCCAGTTTCTTATGAGGAGTTATTCCTCACGAGTGCCGGTAAGTTTTGCGTGTTTGATATGCAGAAGATTTCGCTTTATCCGGGTTCGTTATAATCAGTTTCGACTCTGATACCGAAGCAAGCAATTAGGGAAGAAAGGATGAAGAAGTTCACAAACGCAAGACGAATCATGAAAGGTGAAGAGGTGGAAGATGAGAACAAGAAACAGGGAATAAGAGAGTCAAATAATTAATTGGAGAGAAGGAGTGTGAGCGTCACCGAAGTAAAACTAACAAAGCAGCGACAAATACACCCTGGGATGACGAAGCCGGAATGTGAAGAGGAAATGGGAAGTTAAAAGAAGCGAAACGCAAGAATCGAGACGAAAACCGCGATTGGAGGACGCGGTGAAAATAGTCACTGGGTGGAGAAGTGAAAGGGGGTAAGTAAGGTACAAGGTGATGGACGACGGGACAAACAGTGAAACGAAGCGCAGGGGCGAAAAGCAGGGCAGATAAAGGTGGAAAGTAAAGTTGGGGAGCAGAAAGTGGAGCGAGAAAGTTCGCGTGGGGAAACTGGAAAGGGAAAAGAGGGAATGATGAGTGACGAAAGGGGGAGAAAGGGAAGTCAAGGAAAGGACGACAGAGCCGAGGAGTCAAAGGCGCTGGAAGGCAATCAGCGTTAGGCAGAAAAAAGAAGAAAACTGGCGGCACCGGGGCACCGGGAATAAATGGCACAGCATGGTGACGCTGGCGACGGTGGTGCGACGACGGAGAAATCCACTACGCCTTGGCTGGCGCAAGCCGGTTGCGCAAAGCCACGTCTGTTTGTAGCGGAAGGAGGGGCTTGAAGAGGGAAGACGTTGGAGGAAGGGAGGCGGTGGCAACGACGACTATGCTGCGAGGGCTCACTAAAAATAAAGAAAGAATGCAGAAAGAAAAGAGTGGAATCGCAATTTCTCTGGCGCTCATAACCTACCTGGTGCGCCAACAGCACCAGCACGGTGGAAGAAGCAGCGGCAGCATAAGGAGCAGCAGCAGCAGCAGCCGCTTTCGTCGAGCGGAGCTAAAAGCGTACAAACCGACAGCAAAATGCTTGAAAAGGGGGAAAAAGGAACAACTGGGGGAGGGGAGGGAATGGGGTTGTAAGGGAAAGATGGCCGCGTGCCTGTGCGCGCGATCAATACGTGGCAGGGAGGGTTTAGCCAGTGGTTTAGCCAGTGGAGAGAGAAAAAAAAGTTGTAAAAAGAAGCAAGAGCCACTGCGGCGACCAGGTGTACGAAGCGAGACACAAAACAAGGTTTTTAGTCGATCGTTCTGGCCGCTGGCGCCCGATACCATCTCTTCTCCCGCAGCGCACTTTTCTCAGAGCGGCGCGAGTGGCAAATAAATGGAACAAGATAAGAAGAAGCGCGTCACTTACTCCGAGAAAAAGGCGACGCACATCGATGTCGTCGTTGCATTTTTGACACGCTCGCCGTAGATGGATAGGGGGGCAAGCTGCGAAGGCCCCTACACTAGATAGACGACGGCGCAGCACAAGAAGAATGTCGGAAATGTGCACCCATAGTACCGGGCTGAATCGCGTTCTAAAATAGTTAACGTCAAGCGAGCGCCAACGCTCGCCCCCGCTTTGGTAGTTTCGTAACTTATCCCTATACGCAACGGAAGGACCAGACCACTAATCAGACGACACCGCTTTGGTGGGTTAGTGCGTTTCGATATTTGCCCTCGAGTCGAAGACGGAGTCAGCGACTACTACTCTACGTGGGAGTAACTGTTCAACCGACACTTCACTCCTCTCTCTAAACAACACGACACGGAGTCAGCGGCTACTACTCTACGCGGGAGTAACTGTTCAACCGACACTTCACTCCTCTCTCTAAACAACAGGAGACGGAGCCAGCGGCTACTACTCTACGCGGGAGTAATTGTTCAACTGACACTTCACTCCTCTCTCTAAACAACAGGAGACAGTCAGCGGCTACTACTCTACGCGGGAGTAACTGTTCAACCGACACTTCACTCCTCTCTCTAAACAACAGGAGACAGTCAGCGGCTACTACTCTATGCGGGAGTAACTGTTCAACCGACACTTCATTCCTGTCTCTAAACAACAGGAGGCGGAGTCAGCGGCTACTACTCTACGCGGGAGTAACTGTTCAACCGACACTTCACACCTCTCTCTAAACAACAGAAGAAGGAGTCAGCGGCTACTACTCTACGCGGGAGTAACTGTTCAAACGACACTTCACTCCTCTCTCTAAACAACAGGAGACGGAGCCAGCGGCTACTACTCTACGCGGGAGTATTTGTTCAACCGACACTTCACTCCTCTCTCTAAACAACAGGAGACAGTCAGCGGCTACTACTCTACGCGGGAGTAACTGTTCAACCGACACTTCACTCCTCTCTCTAAACAACAGGAGACGGAGCCAGCGGCTACTCCTCTACGCGGGAGGAATTGTTCAACCGACACTTCACTCCTCTCTCTAAACAACAGGAGACAGTCAGCGGCTACTACTATACGCGGGAGTAACTGTTCAACCGACACTTCACTCCTCTGTCTAAACAACAGGAGACAGAGTCAGCGGCTACTACTATACGCGGGAGTAACTGTTCAACCGACACTTCACTCCTCTCTAAACAACAGAAGACGGAGTCAGCGGCTACTACTCGACGCGGGAGTAACTGTTCAACCGACACTTCCCTCCTCTCTCTAAACAAAAGGAGACGGAGTCAGCGGCTACTACTCTACGCGGGAGTAATTGTTCAACCGACACTTCACTAAACAACGGAGAGTTCTCTTAGACCGCAGAGGATTGCATACGTATACGCTCGGCCTGGCTGAACAAAATGGAGTCATGCTTGCTCCGTCGAGGGGTGTCAGGACCACTCTCGAATAGTAAAGTCAAATATAGTATACGACATATACTGTTACTCCCACACAACGGAGTCTCCAGCATTCCAGTGTTCTCCATCGCTCTTTCTCTTTCTTTTCACCAGCGCGGAAAAGTGTGACGTCGAGTACTGATTGACGGCATGTTCGGCTCGCATATTGGGACAATCTTCCGGAACCTTTCGCTCAATATGCAGATTAGGTGATGTATAAGACGCTCTCGACACAAGCTCACTAAAACGCTACAGCAGCGTGGAACGGAATAATTTGCGGCTAGACCCGACTAGACGAGAAGACTCGTCTAGTTGGGGTTGCACTTAGTCAAAGCTAAAACGGACGCCGACCAAAAACATAAAAGGAAAAGAAAGCAAGAAATTTCAGCTGCAATACGGGGAATTCTTTTTTCGGGAAGGGGCCCTACCCAAGGTAACTTTTCTATGCAAATGAGGGGGGTACCTTTACTAGTACAAATATTAATAACACCCACCATTCGCCATAAAGACGCATAAACCCGCCAAAGAGAAATGAAATAAGATGCATCTCAGAGGTAGGCCTTTGAGATACACCTCTCCTTTACTTGGCAAACAAGGAACCACATCAAATGGACTCGCGCAGGAAGAACACTGCCAAGAATAAGTAAACAAGCGAAAGTGTAAAATAAAAATTTATATAGCAGAATACAAGTTTTAAAAAAACGCAGCAGTTAGCAACTAAGGCACACAGACTGCGCGGGGTTGTGTTACTCCGCCACCCAATCACAGAAGCAAGCACAATCATCGTCATGTGGCTTTTTCAAAATGACGTCATACTTGATAGCTCTGGAGCGTCCGCTGTTCTCGAAGAGTATTTTCATCAGCGAAAGCAATTAAGGGTGCAACGACATGGACAAAGTGTATGGAGTCTGAGCATTTCACTCTTCAAAAGTCTGCGGTACTGTTCATTTCACTACTGAGCCCGTTTTACTCACGAAACTTCACTGCCAACTGAAGTGAAACTTGACAATAAATAGTTGCAGGGCAGCAAGCATATAATTTTAGTTCAATAAAGAATTAGGCTTTTGCCATTACACTACAGTAGGGATGGGATAACTTTATAATTTATTTTTATTTATTTATCTCTATTTGTTATTTATTTAAATAAAATAATTTTATTTTCGTGATTACCGTGTTATTTGAGTAACAAGAAAAGTTTGAAGTACGAATGATTTGCAGCCTCGCGGAGGAAAAGTGGCTGGCGGTTATGAGGACGTGGGCGGGGTTTCACTGCAGACTTCAGCTGTATCCGACTATAGTAGCGTTTCTTGAATTCGTTCTGGAAGAATCATGCGGAACAATCAGTACTTTTAGATCCCTCCTTTATTACTCTACCAAGTGCCAAAACCAACTCGTATTGTTATTTGGGAAGTTTCGCTTTTCTTTCCGTCTTTAACTCCCTTTTCCCTTCCTTTAGTGCAGAGTAGCAAACCGGAGGCTTTACCTCTGGTTGACCTCCCTGCCTTTCTCTCTCTCTCTGCATAACGATGCGTGGCCGCCAGTCCCGTACAACCGCGTAGAGCACAGGACGTTGCGTTTCTAGACGTACTGCGCCCACCGTGAAAGGTTAGAAAAACCCCCACATAAGCACAGCAGAGAAGTGGCTACGTCAGGCGGTTCGACTGATAACTGCAGAAGCTTCATTCAATACGCACGGAATTGTTATCCACTTCCGGAGGCGTTTTCTCTACAGGCTTTTTTTAAAATAAAATGATGTTGATCCATAAATATTTTCATAAACAACGGTTGAATTTGTTAATTTTCGTTTTTTTTCGTCCCGTTTGGATGTTGCCTTGGCTTTCTTTCTTAGTAAATCGCCTAATTTTTCCACACCTTGCGACTCTTGCAAAATGTAAGTGGCACGAAAAGTGCTGTAAAATTAGGGAAAACAAGACGATGTAACGGGTGACAGTCATATTCCTTATGGGTTTAAGGGTTATTGCAGGGTTCGATGATGGACGCTGTTTCGCGTTATATTATTTTCCACCTTATCAAAACCGTATCGCGGGTATACGGTTCGGGAATCTGCGAGCATCGCGGCGAGCCGTCACTCGAGGAAATAATTAATCAAATGGAAAAGTTAAAAGCAACTGGCGTTTTCTCCGGCCGCAAACTCGTTCCACGAGCCTACTGACCAGCTGACTAAGAAGCGAATCTCTTTCCTGGTCCCTAGATAATTCTAAACAAAAAAGGTTGAACTAACGAAGCAACAGCAATGCGCGTGACCGTTGAATAGATGGTGCCAACTGAACGCATCTCGAGTTAATCGAGCGGGCACTCAATTTATAAGAAAACTGGTCTTCACACCCCAGGAGATACCGATAACTACCGCCATCGAAAAGGAGGGAAAAAGGCAACGAAAGGTTAACCGCTGAATAGCTGTGAAGTCTCAACATTGATTTGATGATGCTTTCGGAATGTGTGAAAAGTGGTGGCGTGGGGGGGGGGAAGGAGGGGGGGTATGCCGCTTAATGTCGGTGGGGGGGGCAGTCCCCCCCGAATTAAGCGTCAGACGCGTACCCCCCTGGGTATACGTGCCTGACGGGGGCCGAAACGTCTTGCTTTCTTTTATGTTTTTGGTCGGCGTCCGCTCCAACATTTGAGCAATTTACGGCTTAGACAAAATCCATTAGCTTAAAATATACACCTAGGTTATAGTGAACGCTACGCCCACTGACGAGTGTAAGCCAACGACCACGCTGCGAAGCCTAGCGGCAACAACTTCCTTATTTGCGCTAGTAAATCCTCCGCTCTCTACATAAATAAAATCTCCTGTCCAAACAGTCAAACTTTCAGGGGAGGGGGGGGGGGGGGTGGTAGGTGTCGGGAAAGCCAACAAAACTCGCCGTCACTTTTTTCCACGAACCAATTCAAGCGTCGCTGCTCACACTATAACAGTGCACTGTGATTTAGCCTGCGCGAACCGAACGCAGTTAAAAAAAAAAAGGCGATATACAGAGCGGAGCAACACAGGACGTTTTCACTAAGCCTCGCCGAATGGAATTTTTCGGCGTAGAGCATGGGCATTAGGGGAAAGAAAACGCAGCACTGGCGCGACTACTAGCCGGAGTTTATTTGCCCAGCGCCTGCAGCGCGTGTTTACGGCTGCCCCGCTACAATCTTGCACCGTTTTACGCAGGCGGCTTTGTGCGCACTTTATTGAAAGACGCGTCGGCGCATTCCGTAGCATATAGCACCCCTCGTTCGCCGCGTGCGTCAGCACAATGTTGAGATGCCTTTTTTTCCGTTTTCGTTCCTTTGTCTGTCTCGTCTTCTTTCTCTTTTCATTCGTCCCTTCGCTTCTTTCTTTATTTCATTCCGTCAAGCTACATCCTATCACGACTGCATTTCGTCCGTGGCCTGTCTTTTGTGTACCGCCCGCGGCGCACCGTAAATTATACTGAATAGCCACAGCCCTTACAGCTGGCCTTTCGTTGCCCAAAGCAGCCAGAAGGATAACGGGAAATCGATGTTTCCCCTTCATCCCAACGGTTCCCCTAACCCTAATCTAACCAACAACCTAACCGTCAGTCATTGCGCAGCGAGGGTCTTTGGCAGTCTCGATGTCATGAGATTATAGCATGCGAGAGTTAAGTGACCAGTTGGTCCCCCTGTGTTAAAGCAACACTTGTCGCCCGCGATTGAAAGCGCAGGGTTTCCCTGCGAAAATCGCTAGAGGCAGCTCTGGGGCGAGTGTATATGGGAGGTGCGAGCATCTCCTGCCGCTGCCCCGTGCTCCCGCATGGCTTGCAGAAGATAGTGCTAGCCTTTCTTCCTTTCCCCACAAGAACCACTTCTCTCTCTCTCTCTCTCAGTTCAGTCCCCGTGGGAAGTCTGGGGTCAGGCAGCGTGAAAGTCAAGGCGTAACAGCTGTTCTCTCTTAAGTAACTTCATTCATTAGCACGTAGTTGGGCATCGCATTTACCAGTTCCCATTCATTGCTAAGAGCGATAACAAACAGTGGGGCGTGCAATGTGTGCAGCTGTGACGAGACTTTAGAGCACCTTCTGTGTCATTGCCCATGCTTTGACACTCAAGGACGCACTCTACAAGCTAAACTCAACCTGGTAACAAAGCGTTCTCGGAAGAAAAGCTGTTTGGTCCATGGTCTATGTGTTCTTGCATGCAAAGGGCCATAAAAGCCCTCCTACACTTCCTGAAGGATACTGGATTGTACGAACGCTTTTGACAGCGGACATTCCTTTGTGACTGATTCTGGAAATGAATGACTGTATTGTTTTTTTTTACTCTCCTTATCTATCTTTCCCCTTTCCTCCTCCGCAAGTGTAGGATAGCCAACTGGGCATGTCCTTGTTTAACCTCCTATACCTTTATCACTTCGTTTCTCCCTCTCTCATTCACTAGCTTCTTTCATTAGAAAGTTTTTCTTTGTCGGAATCTAGGAAGCTACAGACATTTATCAATAACGTCTATGGGCAGTCAGTAGAAAATATTGACCGAGGGTCTAATTCACCGACTCTTCATAAAATGCTATTGAATATTGACACGCATACTTCTTTATTTGTTAGACGGAGAAATGCGGTCACCTGATACAGATAAATAAGTATGCGTGTCAATATAAACAAGAAAATATTTACGTGGGCCACCTCGGCAAACGCAAAACAGAAAATCCCGCCTCCTTAACATACCCCTTCAAAAAGCTGACATTCACTTACGTATCCTTACGTGATTTGATGTAAACGCATTATGAACGCCCTAATTAATTGGTCACGTCCACGATACCTGACGTCATACATGTTCACGTGTCCTTCACAACTGTACCTTAATCCACCTTGCTCTAATTATAACCAACCCTAATCCACCTTAATCCAATTTAATTCACCTTCATTCATTCAACTTCACCTTAATTCACTTCCCTCCATCGCAAGTCACCTTACTCTAAGTTGTTCCAACGTCGATTCTAATTAACGTTAATTCACATTAATTATCTCAAATGACTACTAATTAACGTTGTTATGCCATTTACTATGTTCGGTATTGCTACTGACGTCATGCGAGATGCTGATGACGTCGAATTGATTTCTGGTTCCACTCGATGCGGACAACATTGCCGGCTTTTCTGCCTCACGGGACGTTTAACGATTTCGCATTAATGAGACACAAAGCAAGAAAACGCCCGAACTTACATGCCGAAAATCGCAGGTGTATACAGGCGCACGAATCCCTTTTGTTTCCCTACCACCCCAAGGCATTGAAGAAGAAACAACGAAACTTAACTTCTCCGAGCTACTAGCTGTAAACCAGTAAAATGAAGATGCATCGCGACTCATAACCTTACCTGAACTAACGACCGCCATGTACCACCTCGAATTTTCACCTACCACCGCGTCTGAAAGCCAGGCGCAAGTCGTGACGCAACAAAGTATATCAGGCCTCTGTACACTCTGTGTTTAAGACACATACGCACGTACATAAAATACACCCAGAACGGCAGCGATCAGACAAGGCAGATCAAGGTTGCCCACGGACGCCAGTGCTCCTGCGGCACATACAGAAGGCAAAATCAACCGGACGGAAAAGAAAGGAAATGAAAGGTTGCACACCTGCGTTCATCGCCAAAAAAGAGAGAAAGAAATCGAAAAGAAAAGAGAAACAAAGCGAACGTGACTCTTTCGCAGTAACGCTCCTGGCACGGACGTCACACACCAGCTGCCAGAGTTGAGCACAGACAGCGCGACCTGCACGCGTAACGGCCCTCGTCCACGCCTGGCCGATCACGCATGCTAGAAGCAGAGCGATAAGCTTTGTAGTCAATTATTTTTTTTTTTTTGCATATGCGCCTGAGAAGGCTGTCGCAACCACTACAGTGTACGTTCCCACCGTAGAGCCCGAACTTGGCTACCGCAGCGAGTCTCGAATTCTGCAGTTATATTTTGCTTAGCATAGTTTTGTTTGTTTGTTTGTTTCTTTGTTTGTTTCGTTTGACGCAAATGTTTGCTTGCCTGTCAAAAAGCCACCGGCACGAAATCGAGCGAAGGGATATATCTCTGTGCGGGAATAAAAGGAAAGGGACTGGCAGCATCTAACTATACGACACTGCCAAAGAGTTTGGATGCTTGCACTTGAAAAATTCGAGACCCACTTTATCGCCCACGGCTTCTTCACCATAAAGGAGCCAGTCCGAAGGGGAGAAAAAGCAAGAAGGAAAAGAAAGGTTACGGGGCTTGCACACTTACAGTACATGCATAAATGCCCATAACACACACACACACACACAGAGAGAGAGAGAGATAGAGAGAGAGAGATAAAAAAGAAGAAAAACGTAAGTGTAAGTTCGGCGTTGGCTCAACGATATAAAATACGATATAGAAGGTAATTCAAACAACTGGCTAGAGAAAGGACAAAGGTAAGTGCGTGTGTGTGTTGGTGGCGAGGGGGAGGGCGGAGGATAACGGGTGGCATCATGAGAGCACGGTTTCTTTCGCTCAAGTAAGTAAACGGCAACGTGATTGAGTGCCTGGAGCGAGTTAAATTTTTAAAAAATAAGGCGAGAAAGGCCTCTTCGTGCTTTCTATTTCTTTTCTTTTTTCTTTCTTTTTTCCTCCACCAGAAGAGCGAGCTACAGGAGCTCGCAAAAAGGCTTTGAATGGGATGAGCAAAGCGCGCGAGAGAACGCGTCCAAGCTTCTCCAGTAAATGCGTGCAGCGAGGCGCAACGTTACAGAGCTCGTTATAGCCTTCGCGGAAAGCGAACGAGTCAGTTGCACCGTATTGGCTTCGCGAAGTTATACGCCCACATCACCCACGGCAGCGGGTCGTCTGCTCTCGGGGACGGTAAGCAGACGACCGCTTCCAGACGAACGACGCGACATTGAAGCGTCTGAATGTGTGTTTATGTACACTAACGGTATCAGAAAGAGAGGGCTATATGTGGCGGCTCAACTGTAAGCATGCTGCTTTACTTCACCATATGCCGCACTGGTGAAAAAGAAACTTAAGTGCAGTAAGGACAACGAAGCTTACTGCTGCTTCTCGCCTATAGCATGCGTGATCGGCCAATGCAAAACTACATCAGAAGCATGGCCCCACACTAATAGATTTCAAGCATTCTTTTTTTCTTTCTCTCTTTTCGAAAACGGAAAAGATGTGCATACCTCCTGGCGCCTTCCTCAAGGGTTTGCTTTTCCGAGTGCACCTTCAAGAATATTACTGAGTTTCGAAACGGCTGTAAGAGAATTTGCTGCGCTGTCCAAAGCAGCTGTCGCGTTCTTTTTCTGTCTTTGTTTTTGAACAAAACGCCTTTTTGTGCATTGAGTCGCAGAAGTTACTGGAACACCAATGCATTCCGTCGCACATATTCGTAATTCATGTCGAAAGTGGTGTCATCCGCAGAATTCGTTGCCTTCCAAACTCATCGGCTACGATTGGCTAATTGAATTTGTGCCGTCAAGTTATTACTTAAAATCTTACTTTAAATGTTTAAAATGCGTTGTGAAGAGGTGGGGTCACTTACTTTCGTACGAGGGTGCACATTATAAGCACCGCGTTGTCTTTTTTCATACAAACTTTTTTTAAGTTCAATTTTCTTCCATTTCTCGATTCACTGCTTTATTTTAACTGTTCTTTTTCTTGAACTTTCCCTTGCGAACGCGTTACGTTAATGAATAAAAGCTGCGGTTATCGTCGTAAAAGAATGGCAGACGACACCTCGTGCGAGTCGCCTTCTTTCTGACCCTTCCGTAGGCGCCGTTTCGTTTCGCCAACTAACTACACACAAAACTCCAACGCCGGCCCAAATTAGCACTTCGTGAACAAACCGAGGGCTCGTAAAGTTACTTCAGTTGCATTTACCCCCCCCCCCCCCCCCGCCCTCACGCCGCGTGTTATCATGGAAACAAACGACTACACGAGAGAGGTGCTCTCGCCAGCCGCCTCAAGAACAGCCTCGGCGGTAAAGAAGGCGGCGACGTGGCCGGAGGGGGTTTCAAGAGCACCTGGGGCACGCACGTCGGTCGGGCCTGTCGCTTCTCGAGACAGGGAAGGGACACGGACGGCTCAGCGTCTCGAACGATGCGGAAAACAACGCGCCCGGAAGGCAACGTGGCTCGAGGCCACAGCAGGAGGCAGTGCAGTCGTGGTATAGCGCTGTTGCAGCGGCTCTCCCCCCCCCCCCCCCCCCCCCCCCACGGTTGCAGATCGATAGAGAAACGTGCCAAGAAGGCATCTCCCGTGTGCGCGCTCGGGCGCCCCTGTTGCAGGCCTGGATGCAAGCCCGACGGCAGGTCATAAAGGAACTTATGGAGTGGAGATGCGGCGAGAAGAAGTTCACCTTCTTCTCGCCGGGAAGTCCGTCTGCACGGTGCGACGGGCTTCAGAGGCTCAGCTGAAGACGTCACAGAGCGAAGCCAGGGACGCCATCTTAAGAGTGGCAATTAAAAACTTGAAGGGTCAGCCGACGGCAACAGCAGAGGGATGCGGAAGACGCCGCGGTATGAAAGTCGAAACGAAAGAGAAGCATGCGCCGATGACGTCGCTAAAGTGGGGAGGATCTTTACAGTGGCCATCAAAACATTAATGGTCCGCTGGTATACGACGTCGGCAGATTGATGCAGAAGAGGCCGCAGTGAAGTGGAAGTCGAAACGGGAAGCGGCCACACATGTCGTCACCCGCCGCAGTAGCTTAGTGACTACATGTGGTGTTGGATTGCTCAGCACGAGGCCACGCGCGTTCCATTCCAGCTGCGACGGCAGCATTCTGGTGGGCGTAAAACGGAGGCAGGCTCGTGTACGGTACATTTAGTGCACGGTAAGGAGCCACAGGTGGTGAAAATTACTCCGGAGTCCCTTATTATGGCGTGTCTCGTAATCAGAGCGCGGTCTCGGCGCACAAAGCTCCAGAATAAATTTTTGAAACAGGTGACGTCACTAAAGTGGGGCGAGAGACACCATCATACAGCTGCAACCAAAACATGAAGGTACGCTGGTGAACTCTTCAATGTGAGACCGAAGACGGCATAGTAACGTGGAAGTCAAAACGGGAAAGGTTCAGTGGTGACGTCTCTAAAGTGGCGCAGGAGACGTCATCATACAATTTCCGTCAGAACTGGAAGCCTCCACTGACGACGTCATAGAATCGAAACCTCAAACACCATCTAACTGGGGAAAACAAAATTGGAAGCGTTCACTGGTGACGTCGCCCGAGAGAAGAAGAAGACACGAAGTAGTAACAGTGGAAGTCAGAACGAGAAGCGTCCGTAGATGACGTCGCCAAAGTGGGCCGGCGACGCCACGTTAACATGGCGGCCCCAACAGAACGCACCGGTTGAGGGCGCCACCAAAGCGATGGCTCCATGATGGCGCAGCGTTGCCAGATTGGAAAGTCGGCACGACACCAGAAACTCGCTCAAATTTCCCCAGATTTCACCAGAAAATAAAATTGCCTTAAAATGCACAAAAATGACCAAGAATTAACATTCGTCAAGCACTCATGTTATTATTTATATAAAATCACGATGAGAAGCCTTTAATCATCCCTTGGAGCATCGTAGATGCCTGAACGAAACCTGCGTAGCATATCGTCTGTGACAGCGAACTTCACGCAACACCCCTCTCTAGAGGTCAACGTTGTGCGAATTCGTACAATGGAATCCAAAGTTTTCAGCGACATTTTGTTCCTGTACTTCGTCTTAACACACGTGACCTGACTGAAGACACGCTCCACCACTGCATTCGACACTGGGCAAGAAAGACATGCCAGTGCATACAATGCAAGTTCCTGGTGGGGCTTTTCCCCCATGGCATTTTTAAACTTAAAAATTCTAGCCCAGAATGCTGCAGAATCCTCAGGAAGTTTCCCGTCGAAGACGGCCTGCGCAACAGGCTTTTGTGACAGCGAAACGAGCGGAGCGTCAGCACGTGTGTTGGCTAGCCACTTGACGCATTGCCGTTGGCCCGGCGTTGCTCTTCCCGTGCTTCCCACGGTAAATTCATTCCTCCACTAGAACAGCCGGTGCAGTCTATTGAAACGACTTATAACTATACGTGCGTTGAAACCTAGCGCTAGCATCACACGGTAGCACAAACCTTAGCTACAGTAAGCTTTATATAGTTCACTGTACCCTAGCAGTAGCACAGCAACACAGGGATTTCATGAGGAATAAACCAATACAAATATAGACCTTAGCATCGTGGCGGCCGCAGGCGCTACCTAGTGTTAAATGTTTGGATGAGCGGCGCGGGTGGACGGTAATTTCGGTAGAGTGGTTTTCCCCAGATATCCCCAGATTTTGTCTGGTGTAGTAGTTTGTTGGCCTGGCCACCAGGAGCTCTACATTTTCACCAGATTTCCGAAATCTGGTGGCCCATTTCACCAGATGGCAACGCTGTGATGGCGGCAGTGGGAACGCGAAGCCTATACTATTTATGTAACGAACATGGAGCCCGAGATGAAGATCGAGCGGAGCGTGACACTGGGCTAGGACCGTCCCTTCCACTAATAGCGTTTTCTACGCTCTCGCTGCTAATGCTTACATCTACGTCTCAAGTATTTCGCTGTTCAGTAGGAAAAGCTGAAGCTGTCTAATGTACTCACTTAATAGAGCGTGTTAGCTTGTCCGTAAACTCCTTAACATTTACTGATTACAAGGTCACTCGAGCTGTGGAGGGCAGTAGCGAAGCTGGCAGTGACACCTTGTGAGCATTTGTCAAACTACAATGAGTTTGAAATATTTTCGTGTTGCTGATTGTTCTCTCTGGGGAAAATCATAGAAGAAGCGCATAGTGTGTTATTGAAAAAATACTTAATTCTGGTGCTTTACGCGCAAAAAAAAGCACGATTTGATTACGACGCATGCCGTAGTGACGCACTGTCGATTAAGTCTGACAACCTGTGGCCTCGAGCTTACCATCAAAACGCCAAAGTCATTACGCCACCACGGCAGGCGGGTGGTATCGCATGGTATGGTTTGTTTTCCAGAAGTAAAGTATTGCGAAGCGAAAGGGGAGAAAGAAGCTGCTCATGGCAGTCCGACCAGCCCCAACGCCCGTTAATGTTAATGATTACGCCACTAACAACGCTCTCCACCAAGAGGCACTGATAGGTGCCTGCTGTATTACGTTTGTGTACATCTTTGATTAAACACTGCGTCATAAGGTGTTGCTACATGCTTTTATGTTGCCGCACACCTCTCCCGTGAGCCGGTATTCCTGAAACGATAGTACGTTCAGGGAGAAACTAAAAAAAAAAAAAGAAGACACCGTAATGTGTTCATTTGGACTCAAACCGGCGTCAGCGACGACTGCCCCTCCAGAAGCGGTTCCGATAACCTCCTCGATGCGGCCCTATAGTGAGGGCTTAATGTGCGTTGCGCGATTGCAAACCTAGGCGCCTCGCGGAAGGAATCAAGAAAAGGAGTGGCAGCGAAGGAAGAAACGGTGTTTGGATGGGGAGATAACAGAACGCCAGCGCGGGAGACGGGAACGCCGCGTCCCTTCGTTGGTTTAAGGGGTTCCAGCACGTTATGGCTGGCTCAGAAAGATGCGACAAAACTCGCCGGTGGCTACGGGAACGCCTTCTGGAGGGTGGTGCGTTGAAGGGGAACGTTGAGACGCATCGCTCGATCTGGCTGTGCGTTAAAGAAGGTGAGAGCCACCAAAGTGCTAACTCGACAGTAACTTCCTTCCGGAAGTGTGAAGGGTATGCTACTGTTTGTTGATGTCAACGCATTTTTTTTTTTTTTTTTTGCTCGTGCGAATGCGTGTGTCTGCGCGTGGCATGCGTGGCAAATTGTTCCCGCGGAAGCCTGCAGGGCGGAGGGAGATTCGAGAAAAAGAAAATAAATTGTCGTCCACCCGACTGTAGCACACTGTATACACAGTATACACGGCAAACCTATACGGGTTTCTCAGAAAGAAAGCTACGCAGTTGTAGAAAAATGTTCTCCTGTTCCAGGGATTGAGCCCGGGACCCACGCGCTTTCCCGCGCCGGTGTGTGTGTGTTTGTGTTTTGGCGTCAGTCTGTGGGTGTGTTTACATATGTTCGACCACACTGCCCCGTCTGTTCTGCACATACCGTCAGTGACCTTTCGTCGCGGCCCCTCTGACCTTCGCATTACCATACTCGGTAGTGATCGCGCACGTTCTGCAAGGTGCAACGCCATTAGCGACGCGCGAACAATCTAATCAGACGCGGCTCCTTCGCGACGGACCTGCGACAACGTTGAACAATATTTCGGATACTGTAGCCTTGTTGGATACTGTAGCCACCGAGCAAGCACTTCATAACAGCGGTAGCCCGGTGAGAACCAAACGCCAAAAAAAAAAAAGTGAAAGGCACTTCATAACAGCGATAGCCCGGTGAAAACCAAACGCCGGAAAAAAAATATTTAAAAAAATCACACACCCTGTTTTATCTCAGTGGGTATGGCATCGCGCTTCATAGCTGCAAGTTGCCGGTTTCAGTCCCGACCACTGCTGCCGTGTTTCAATGTGAACGAAATGCAAAAAAGAAAGAAAGAACAAAAAGACGCCCGTGCATTAAAGTTTCATGTGCGCTTTAAAGCAGCCAATGTAGTAACAGTTATCCGAAGTGCCCCCTCCCCCCAACGGCGTACTTCAAGATCAGATCAGGGTTTTGGCACATAAAACCCAAGAATTCATTTTTTTTAAAGTCAGACAAGCCCGCGTGAATACATTATGAACACTTTCGCATTCATTTGGCTGTGCATTATTTCACGCTACACAACCGAAGCAAAACTCTACTTGGATAATCAAAACCGTGGCAGAACGTATACGAAAAAAAAAAGAACACTCGCATTCATTTACAGAGTCCTCTTCTTGAGTGGCGTTGAGATACCAGCTGGATTCGGCCAGTCGTGGTTTCCAATGCCACTGCGGCATTATCGACTAGCCGAAAATTAGCACGACCGCACTGCCTACCCGGAAATCTTTCTCAGTAGGATGACCCCCACCGGGGAAAATGCCTGAGCCAAATCCGAGCTCCAAAAAAAAAAAAAAAAGAAAGTCACGTGAGCGCCAACAACGCGGGAAAAAAACAAAAACAGCGGCAAGCGCGTTTTATGGAACACCCTGTAAATTTGATTCACAAGCCACGCGCTTGAAGAACGAGCAATAAGTAGGTAACCCTACACGTCTTCCTACTTTTTTTTTTCAAGAAGCAAGGCCAATATAGCAAGGCTGACGTCTTCAGCTTTTATTTGCTCGTCTATAGCTCTCCCGCTACTATAGTTTCTTTCTCGTTTTGTTGCTGCACGAGATTCCACGACTCACTGCCCGCTTTGCGGCAAAGGCTAAGCGAGCTGAAGCAGAAAGAATTGAAAACGTATTGAGAACTCCCAGTAACTTACGCTTCGATCTCGGCCATGATGCGAAACAGATGCGAATCCGCGACGAACGCGTCTCGTCTTCCGTCGTAACCCCAAGCTTCGGCTCGAACGAAACGCACTTCAGCGCGGGATGACGATGCTACTTTTCCAACGAACTCGGCCGGTCGCTCCACTTGCGCGACCGATCGACCCTCCAACTAAACTGTTACAGAGCCTTCGGCGAGGCTGTCACCATCGCTGGACACCGACGCGAACAAAACGAAACGCCGCTGCGTTTCCGTTGGTTTGTGCCGTCGTTCTCCACAGTCGTTGGCTCACCAAAACCTTCGGAGCACTTGCTTCAATCAACGAGCGATGAAGACGACCTGTAGCGGCGCACCAAGCAGTTTGAAGCACAGCGCTGACGCAGTTTCACACACAACATATAAATTCACCTATATTAAGATGTTCGGCCGATGCGAATCCGCCTACCTTTGCAGCAGGAAGTAACAACCCCCCCACACTGATACCACCAAAGCAACTGGCACTCAAAACTTGCTCGCGAAACGCTCGTCGCTCATTGCGATAGTCACACCGCCACCGCTGCCACCAAGTTGCCACGGGTCCACGCCTCAGGGCCGTCGATGACCCCTATCTCCAATGACACCGTATGGTAAAGTTCTAGCCCCGAAACTCTTTTCTTGCTCTTCTTCGGCGGCGATTAAGCCTTGTCTCCGTTTCCTTCGTTACAGAATCCTTTATCGGCGAACGCACGGGGGCTCACGGGAACCGCTCGCCACTGTGAAACTCGCCCTGCTTTCGTCCCCACAGTGTTGGTCACCGCGACGCGACAGACTCCCGAAACGATACTGACCACTCGACCCCGCCTCCGAATTGAACCGCGCGTCGAGGCAACAGTAACAGAGAACGGGGTTCTTTTTGTGGGGGCCGCGGGCCAACGTTTATACATTTACGACTTCCAGTGGACATCCCGAACGACCTTTGCCGATAAGGCCTTAGCGTTACCCTCGCGACGCCTCGCGTTTAATGACACGCAGTCCTCGTCTCTCTGCCCCTTTTTTTCTCCACTCTCTCTCTCTCTTTCGTGAGGCTGAGCAAAGCGACTTTCCGAAAATGGAACGCGACAGTGTTTTTGTGCCGCATTGTGCCTCTAGCTGTACGACGATAAGATAGCGTTATTTTTTTTGTTTTCGCTCGTTTGTTCTTCCCGGTGGGTTCTGGGCTGGCCACAAATATGGCCCTAATTGCACACGCCGGAGTCATGGCAATCTAGGGACCATTGTATACGGATAGCGGCATTTCGCTTAAAACCGGCAGCATCGACATGGAAAGATAAGATTGCGCCGTTTCATTTGTGGCGAATCCCCTGTTGAAGCAATAAAAATAAAACAAAGTTTGACTCAAGAATGTGCTTACTATAATTGGTCGCAGAGTTCGAGGTAACGTTGTCCCTGAAGCGTATACAGTGAAATACCGAAGTCTTCTTTTTTGTTTTGTTCTGTCTACATTATTTCATATAAGGCTCTTGCTAAATCTAGGCATCACACGTCGTCGTGTTACGGTCGGTGTTCTGTGCACGCGAGCACCGTACGGAAACTGTAGGGCATACAGCTGCTGTAGATTGTACACCTCCGAAATCATTCCCTCGCCACGACGCTATATGCACGTCGCTTTCCTCCTCGTCCGATTTTTTTTTTCTTCAAATATATATTTTTTCGCTTCCTTCTTTATCTGAGTTCCTGCTTGCTTCTCCGCAATAAGTCATGCACAATAGCCAAGTGAAAGAAGCGGCATCCACGCTCGGCGATGACAAAAACGCGTAGAGGTTGCAGAGCTCGGTATAACCACGAACGAGAGCTGCGCAAATAGAAGCGCGAAGTTAACTTTATTCAGTGGACTTGCGTTTTCCCAAAGGCGTCTTGCTACAAGCACGCAGCTGCTGGAGCCTCTGATCTGTTATCCTAGCTTGCGATCGCGAAAGGAAAGCCCTGACACGGACATTGCGCGTGGTTGAGTGTGCCCGATGCAATGTCCATGCCAACGTTTCGGCGCTTCCGAAATGTCCCGCTTCCGAAATGTCCTGCTTCCGAAATGTTTTCGAAATGTCCTGGCAACCCTCTACAGTGCGCTTCAAATTTTAACTAAAAAAAAAGTTCAGTTAAGCCACTGAAGTAAACTTGGGATAAACGACCCGTTTGATTACTACGCAGATTGCAGATGTTGATGTTAAACCTGCTGTAAACAAGCACGACGCATGACGACCTTGAACGTGCGACGTAAAGACTGTAAGTTCTTACTTTTTGCACAAGGCCGCGCACCGCTCCGTTCAATGTCCCCGGTTTCCCTTCAATATTTCTTCTTTTAACGTCAAAGGCCTATCGTAGCTAGTTAACGCCACGTTTCCGTATCGTGTGTTTCTAGCCTTCCTCGTGGGCCAATCCCGAAGATAGTGCATCTTAAAACGTGCGCCGATATGTGTCATTGAGTATGTGCCCCTGTGGCCACTGGTCACCCCCGTCTCTCTCTCTCTCTCTCTCTCTCTCTCTCTCTCTCTCTCTCTCTCTCTCTCTCTCTCTCTCTCTCTCACTATATATATATATATATATATATATATATATATATATATATATACCGATCGAAACTGTCGACATTAAATACTTGTTCTGTTTACCTTGTAGCACCACTCAAGTTCTTTATATATATATATATATATATATATATATATATATATATATATATATATATATATATGAGTGTGTGTGTGCGTGTGTGTGTGTGTGTGTGTGTGTGTGTGTAGTAGTTTTACCGTGTAAAAGCCCGGAATTTATTTCACATCAACACGTCATCATACGTCACAAATGTACCGATCCTGAAGATAGAGCACTCGTAAAAGAATGTCTACAACGCTTCTGCTACTCCCCTCACGGGAGGGGTGACGCTACAGGGTGCCGTGCGCAGTGACTCCACCCCAATGTCAGCCCCAACTTGCTCAAAAAGACAGTCTTCCATCACTTAATCAACTGGAGGTTGAATCGCCTTCCAACCTTTTTTTGCCAGCGAAGGCAATTTCGGACTATTCATGTGTTGAGATTTTATTAGGTTTGTAGCGTGGGCCCCATAAGGTAATTGCAATGTCTCTTTTACAATGTTAGTGATGATTTCGACGTTGAACGCTTTCTTGTCACATGCTTTAGCCTTCGTAAGCACACTATAAAAATACTCCTTTCAGTGTAATGTATTCAACTGCGCTGTGTTTCAAAGTATTCTGCTTTTTATCGCTGTACACTAAGTTAGAAGGACACATGGTATTTTCGGACGCAAGCATAAAAAAAAAAAGACCTCAACGTAGTCAGGGACTCAGATGCAAAATTATCAACCTTCAGCGCTCGGCACGTTATTTGAAGCGCGTTGTCCGGGCAGAACTACGTTGAAGAACCTGCGTGATGCTAGACTGCGGCAGTTCAACAAGTATAGTTGCATTCTTGGTTATGCTAGGTAGCGTCCAAGTTACACGATCAGCGCCCATCAAACCTGCCCATCGAGTGCTGCCACGTGTGGGTCATCGATTGTAAGTTGAAACTTCTTTGCCGGGACTAACCTATCCTTAACTTCACCTCTCGTCCTTGCTTTTATTCGATGGGATCAACTACCAGGTGGCATTGTCTTACCAACCATGACCTGACATGTGCTCGCACGCAGCACTGTGAAGGTGTTTGGCGCCGTGTGCAACGTTTTCGTCACTGCCACTTTTTGGATGCGCGCTTGCGCTCGCATCTTTGTTTATATTTTCGTTTCAAACGTGACCCTACGCGCGTTTATTACGCCGAAAGGGGAAAAAAAAAAATGCTGGTACGTCACGATGAGGCGGTCGGCGAAATACGACCGGCGGTGATTGTTTGTTTTTTTTCTTTTCGGACGCTTCCCAGCGCTGTTCTTGCTTTGGCCCTCCCTCCCCACAGCTCCTGCTCTAAAATGCTGAGCAACGTCCGGAACAGCGCCGGACTGCCGATTGAGTGAGCTACAGTATTTCGAAACTACAAGCAGAGAGAGTGAAAAAAAAAATCGTTATTAAATTTCGTCGGCGGCCGATGCCCTACTTTGCGTCATCACCGCAGCGGCTTCGTTCGTTACGTTCTTACGAAGGAGACGTGATCAAAATTTTAGGTCGGAACTACTTGCAGCCCGGCTCATCTTTTCGCCCCTTTACGCAATCACTGCGGCGCACAGAAGAGTTGCCGATGCTTTTATAGTGCAGAAACATTGTTTCTTCTTTTAGTGAGTGAGTGAGTGAGTGAGTGAGTGAGTGAGTGAGTGAGTGAGTGAGTGAGTGAGTGAGTGAGTGAGTGAGTGAGTGAGTGAGTGAGTGAGTGAGTGAGTGAGTGAGTGAGTGAGTGAGTGAGTGAGTGAGCGAGTGAGTGAGTGACACTGTCGTTTTAGTACTGCTCGCGCTATGGTGCTCTGCATCAACCCAGCGCCGTGTCTTCTGAGCGAACCGCCATATGATGATGGGATATTGACAAAAATAAATGAGCGCATAAGTAACTTAATTAATTGATAATTATTTAAATTATTATCAATTCATTTAGTCGATCATTCGCTCAGTGTATTTCATTTCATGAATATAAAAAAAAATGCAAGGATATATCTACAGGAGGAGATACAAGAGCACAAGGCTGCATGAGGAGGAGGCTGTAAAAAGCACAGGAAGTTCGCGTGCCATTGATTGGGCTGAGACTAAGCGAAACGCTTCAAGCTTCACTGCCATGTAACACTGCCCTTTACTATCGATGTTACGGCGCTTCGCACTGATGCCTAAACTGGAAATTTCTGTGCAGCATTAGCTGTTAAGGGGCACTTCAGCCATCTCTCGTGGCCTCTTTCGCAGGTGCGATCATGTTTCCTCCGCAGAAGCAGCTGGCAAAGAAAACCCCATTGCCCCCCCCCCCGCCCCCCCCCCCCGGTTTTCGATCTCGCCTCCGTGACGTGCGAGCCGACGCGCAGTCGTAAACGCCACGTCATTGCTGCCGTCGTGTGACCGTCGTGCTGTCATCGTGCCATCTTCATAATGCTACCGTTTTGGCCGATCCAGATGCGCCACTGTTCTGAGTGAAACATACGGGTTTCCTTCACGAGTTCCTCTGTGCAAAATGTTCTGTGCTTCCTTTTTCACAACGAAACTGCGGATCTTAGCATCTCGAAACTGCACAGGGGGCGGGTTTCAGGGGCGCCGTAGTGTGGTACCTCGTTATAATTTTTTCGCCACCTGGGGTCCTTTATAATGTGCACCCAATGAAAAGTACAATATCGTGTTGTTGTTTTTTTTGAACACTGATATAAAAAAAACTGCTTAATATGAAATGACTCAGTTATTCACTCTCGCGCATAATTGCTCATGTAATCACTGACTGAAAGCTTGTGTCGTCTCTTCTTGTCCTCGTTCATTTGTTACGCTGCTACACGATGGACGCTTTTATTATTTATTATTATTATTATTATTATTATTATTATTATTATTATTATTATTATTATTATTATTATTATTATTATTTCATTCCTCCCTTATATGAACGAGGCCGTTGCGAGTGGGAATCAGACTCACGACCTCCTGCTCAGCTAAAGTTGGCGGTCTGTGGAACGCGCATGCGTAAACGCACCCTGCCACGCCCCGGCAGATAAGAAAAAAAAAATGTATGTCGACGATTAATCTAGCGACGACGCTCTAGGCATGAAACGCCATACGAGTTATCTCGAATGCACCGCATTCGTGGACACGGGCGCATTTATGCGCAGCAGTTCTTTATCATCCGTATTGTATTTTCGTTTTTTTTTTTTTAACAGTCACGTGTGTAGCCCGGGGCGCTCCCTTCCACCTTGGCATAGTTCACCACCTGCCCCGCTAAGAAAACACCGCCGGGGCTGCAAGATGGACACGGCAAACACGGTGCAAGTGTTTGTCCCGAGCCCACACGTAGTCCGGGACTTGCTGTTTTCGCAAGGCCCCGGCACGTAATACCATTCACTCCGTTTTGGGCGCTTCTCTTGCTCGCGCACACTCCTTACAGCAGCGAAATTTTAGCGCCAACGTCGCTCTCAGAGTCTTTATGCAGAACCTCTAACCTTTCTCATAACTACAGCCGGTAACACCACGACCTAGAACTCCCTGCCGTTGTTTGCTTTGAGTTACGTTTTTTTTTTTCTTTCCTTGTCTTATTAAAGACATAACTGTTCTAACAGCAACCGTCTTTACTTTTACGAAACGTGATAAAACCAAATCATAAATGCCTGCTCTCAAAAAAAAAAAACGGCTGTAGCTTAGCTAAGGTTAAGCCCAGGATGCGAAGCATACTAGCCTTTATTTTAGTTGTTGAACCACTGTTTAGCCTGGTGAACTGCTGTTGCTTGGCTATATTTGGTTCGGCTAGACGAAGAAACAACTCATGCGTTACTCTGCTTCGCCTTCAAGAGTGGAACGCGACAGCGTTCCCGTCGACCCGCCAAGGGGTGTAAGACAATGGGCTACGGCGCAGCGACTACGCGCCCCGCATTGGACGCGGTGAGCGTCGAGCAACGCAGCGTTCGGCGCGGCAACGAAATGTGCGCCTGAGCAAGCGACGCACGCCTGAGCCTTAGAAACAGCTCGTTTCTAAGGCAACACCGCATTCACTAGAGCCGCTTTTGTACCGCTTTGAAGCATCGTACTCGTGGCTCAGTGGTAGCGTCTCCGTCTCACACGCCGGAGACCCTGGTTCGATTCCCACCCAGCCCATCTTGCAAGAGTTGAGCCAAAGCCACCTAGAAACAAGCGCAGCTGCTTATATACCGCCGCGACGCCGCGAGCGACGGCGCGAGTTGGAGCCCCGTTTCTCCTCTGTCGTGACGTCACGGTGTCACGTGGTATTGAAGGCGACACCGCCGCGCCTGAGGAGCTGGGTTGAGCTCTAGTAATATGCTTCGCATAAAACAACTCACATCTGGTTACTCCTACGACGGTGTAAACGAAGCTTCAAGAAAATCTGCTTTTTCTGTCAGGTAACGTCTCACACTGTTCTGAATCGATGACACTGTTCCACATTTTACGGTCCCCCCCCCCATCGCCATTTACGCCTTCAATCTCACGACTCTTCGTGTCACACGGCAATAAATATTTAAATGGACACGCGTTCTGTCTAGCTTGGCATGTTTATTAGGCACGTACGGAAGGTGCATGCAAATCACATTACTCGTCATGTGTAACAATCTCAGTCAGAGCTCCACAACTGCAGTAGGATCTCGTTGCACGGAATCTCGAGGGACCGCAGAAATATGTTCCGATTACCGGGAGTTCCGCTGGCTGAGAAATACGTGCAATGGTGTGGCACTGCATGCCGCGTACAGTCTCTTAACACCGTTAGATGGGTTAAGCCTAAAGAGGTGGATGTAGCAGCTCGTTTTGCTCCATGACACGGGCACAGTCGTCTGCTGCAGCATTGACTAGGCTTCGATAGTTTCGGTTTCTGAACGCATCCGAACAAACGTACAGCCCTCACTGCTCGAGTCGGCGGCCGTAAAACACGCGCTCGTGCAAGGGGGAGTCCGAATTATCGAACGGCACGCTGAAAGGGGTCCGAAATTTGGGCTGTCCTTATTTTGGCCCCCTATCGGGGCGAGTGGCGGTGCAGCGAAGCTGTACAGATCTGTTACATGATATGCTTTAGGAACATGAAATTTATGGTCCGCGCCAGTCTTTGCCAGCGCTTCTTAACGACGTCTTTCTGAACAGAAGACAGTTATCGTAAAAAATATATTTCACATCTTGTCTTTTTCTGACGAAAAAAAAAAAACCTTCATAGCTTGATTTTGTGGTTCCGGTTTACGGAGAGTTGCGAAATTTTCGATTACACTTACCGAAAGCGTTTTCTTTCCTTCTTTCCTTCTTTCCTTCTTTCTTTCTTTCTTTCTTTCTTTCTTTTTCGCATTACCCAAATACAAAGTAAAAAAATTCAGAGTACTTTGTTCGGTTTAGGCAGCAATTCAGTTTAAGCTATTTTGCTTTACCCAGATTCTACTGTATTGAGTGCTAACTCCTGATGCACAGATCCTTGCTCAATATGAGATCGAAGCAGACAAACATCAGTGAGCAGATCCTAATGACGATAGCAACTTTGGCAGAGCAAACGTCGTTTTGTTACAAAGTTGCTTCTGGCCACCTAATGTACATCGTGCAAACGCAGGTGAGCGCATCGTTAGCATTCAAGCTGTCGCAGTCGCCCAATTTTGAAATTCAGTCCTGAGTATTGACCACTCATCAATATAAACGTGGGCTGGGCGTAGTATCGTCTACATTTTCCCACGAAAAGTCCGGCAAACTAGGTTCCATTGGGCTGAATTACTAATGAGCCCTTTCTAAAAGTGCGGACGTTCGGCACGTTCGGCAGTTTCTCGACTCTGATGCTAGTTTTGCGAAAGGTAAAACGTTTGCCCAATGTAATGCCGGTAAAGCCAGCTTTTCCACATACCACGTACGTCCACGTTATGTTCGTAAGGCTAGCTTCGCCACACTTAAATTTGTCCAATTCACGGAGGTCGGCTTTGCCACTGTACAGATTGGCCCAACATATGCTGACGATCCAAGCATCACTGAAATGTATTTTTTTAAAAAGCAAACTACGCGTTCTAATGAACTTACCAGCTCTTTTTAATGTCATTTCTGTAGCCACGTAAGCACCTCGTATTCCAGATAACAAATCAGCTTTTCAGATGCTATGTGGGAGGGTTTGACGCAGAGCTTCACAATCAGGTATAAATTTTTCTTTCGTGCCGAAGGGCAAAGTAAAGCTTCAAGCTAAAAATGAAAAAGAAAAACGAATGTTCCGCAGCCGCTGTATTTGCGAACTGCCTTGGGAAGAAAGCAAGCATTTAAAGCAGCAAGAAATGGAGTCCCTAATATGAAAACTTTGTTTGCAAGCGTCACGGTATTCGTCCTCCATAGAGTAAAGTACGCAATCTCGAACTTCCAGGTTTCCCAGCGTGACGTAGAAGTATATGCCATTTCCGAATGACATTCTTACCTTCTGCCACCCCAACTCTTTCTCCAGCGTAGGGTAGAAAACCACATTGACTCTTCTACAGGGTGCTGATTTCTAAGACTTGTGGAATTGTTAAAAACAGCCTGTTGCAGATAACATAATTCTAGTCCGTGAGCTGGATTGTTTACAGAGGCGGATATGCACGAGAAATCGAAACGTATATTCAGCTAATTAACATAATCCCCTAATTGTCTTTGAATTAATAACCCTACGGTAGATATTGCAATTTACGAATTGTAGACGGTGAGTTTCCGAGGCGTATACACTTGTAATGAATTTCCAGAATGACGCCAGTTTGGAGATATGCACCATCAAGCTTGCCCTAAAAATGCACTGTTGCTAAACCTTCCTTCTTTCTTTAGCAAAACGCTCTTTTATGCACTGGGGCATTAAAGTAACTGGAACGCCCATGCACTTCGTTCCGCACTTAGGAAAATAATACTTCGAAACTTTAAAATTAAATTATGGGGTTTCACGTGCCAAAACCACTTTCTGATTATGAGGCACGCCGTAGTGAAGGACTCCGGAAATTTCGACCACCTGGGGTTCTTTAACGTGCACCTAAATCTAAGTACACGTTTGTTTTCGCATTTCGCCCCCATCGAAATGCGGCCGCCGTGGCCGGAATTCGATCCCACGACCTCGTGCTCAGCAGCCCAACACCATAGCCACTGAGCAACCACGGCGGGTTACTTCGAAACTGGTGTCAACCTGTAAATTCATTTCAAGTGGATACGTTTTGCAAGTTCACCGGCTACAGTTCGTAAATTGCGATATGTGCCGCAAAATAAACAATAAGGAAGTTAATTGGTGAAATTTCGTTAGTTATTTATGTGTATTTCGATTGCTCGTGCTAGCAATGTCCGTCTCTTCAACTAATTCAGCTCAAGGACAAGAGCTATGCCATCTGCCACAGGCGACGAAAAAAAGTCGATACAGCCTGGCTGGCCTGGTTCTCTTCCATCTCTAGCAACTTTCTGTATCTTTCTCAAATCTTTGTAAATGCATCCTGTAAATGATGCCACACTGTATATATATATATATATATATATATATATATATATATATATATACACGATGGAATTTTATCTCCAATGTTGTCCGAGACACTTGTCGCTTGTCGTGTCTCGGACATCATGATGATGATGATGATGATAATGATGATTATGATGATGTCCGAGACGCGACACGCGATGAGCTAGGTGCGGCATGGAATCGAATCGCCGAGGAGCCGGATAGACAAGACGCGCGACGAAGTGGATGAGACTACTAACACCAAAAAACGTCAGTACAGGGAAAGAGGATGCGCCATTCTCGCCCTTGGGAAAATAGCATGCGGTACCCTTCGCGGCATAGTTCTAAGGGGATATGGCGTCACGCTGGTGGCCAGGAACAGGCCGCGGGTTCGATCCCCGCCGCCACTACCGCATTGCTAGAGAAACACTCGTGTGCCGTTCCTTGGGCGCACCTTAAAAAAAAAAAAAGAAACCCAGCGGTCAAAAATAATCCGGAGTGTCCGTCTACGGCGCGTCTCGTAATCAGATCGCGCTTCCGGCCCGTAAGACTTCAGAATTTAATTAGCAGCATACGATATCTTTGCCTATCACACCCTTAATAATACACACTGGTGGGCCTTTAATAAACCCCGCTGGAAAGCAATTATTACTCGACTGAAATCTAAAAAAAGCACGTTAGTAGCCAACGAGTCGAGTGGGCCTTACCGACTGAACCCGCTCAGCAAACCTAATCACAGGCCCAACTTGCAGTGGAGATTGCTTTCAACAACGCCAAGGTTAAAGGCGCCTTCAATATCTACGCAAAATGCAGGCAGTATGCTAGCTCTCAAAGTCAGTGCCATAATTTGAAAAGGCTGCCAGGAGAGTTTGGTTAGGCGAGATCAGTTTTACTCTATCTGCGAGACAAAAAAATAAAATAGGAATAAAAGATGTTTCAAACAGGAAAAGTCAAATATGCCTGTACAGTGCGACTCATTCGCCAAGCGATATGGTGAGTCCCGGGTTAAACAATTCAAATAAGGTTACTGCCAATACGCTGCATATTCGCTGCAGTACAAAATGACGTTGTACGCATATATTTCCCTTATCTTTCTCTTGGGAAGCAATCAAAAATAATAATGGCCTCGGAAAATAATACTTCCGCTGCGCAGTTACCCTCCTCTGTTCAAAGGAGAGAGAGGCAAAGTATTTAGTAAAGGAGCCGGCACTCAATCTGAGGATTGAGCGCGTGCGTTATATAGGCAGTTCTTTTGACCAGGGCACGAGATGAATGTTGCAATGCCGGGGCCATAGCATCGGCCGTCCGAAGCAGGCCCAATGCACGGTAGTATGGTGTTATTAATACAATTATTGATAATTCAACACTGCCGGCAGCATTTTGACAGCCAAGGCAGGAGCAATACAGCTACATGAGCACGTACAGGGTTAACACAAGACGTTAGTTCAATGCGAAAACTACATCAACGTGAATGAAGAAGCAGGACGTTGCAACAAGTGTGACGAAATTTCGATCGCAGGCGCATACGGCAGTTCGCCAAACCAGCAAAAAAAGAAACAAAAATATGAAGCACGGTGCAAAGATGGCAATTTTTCCCTTTCGCGACGATTCCTCCACCTTACGGGATTCAATAGAACTGATTTGCCATATTCAGTGCCTCCGCGCTTCGAGTGCTCGATTAAGTCGCCCTCGCGCAACGGACTTGCCAGCCTCCATGGTTAGTTCAGATTGGTAGAGCGACAGCCCAGAAAAGGCGCTGCTCCAGGGTTCAAATCCCAGACCAGAACAAATTTTTTTTCTCAACCCCGAGGCTTTCTTTCTAGGAAACCCGAACGTGTTTTCCTTTGTAGATTCGTGCTGCATTCGATATGATGACGATTTCCCCCTTCGTTGTTTCTCGTCAAACACGCGATTGACCAACTTCGCCCGGAAACACTATTGCTAAAGAAGCCCTGAAACACTTTTTTTTTTTCTAACTAATCATAGAATTGCCTCACTAGTAAAGGACGTCTTCTCGCGAATCTCGTGCCGGAAAAACACTTCGACCCCTTCATCTATGAAGGACCATTCACATTTGCGAGCCGAAAAGGTCGCGCGATCGTTCCGGTCGAAAAGCGACGGTCGCAGGTCAGTCGCGCGCTGCTCGAATTTCCAGCCTTGCGATTGCGAGTCGCAAACCGCTAAACCAATCAGCGAGGGAGCCCCGGATGCAGCACGCGATATACCTTGTGCTCCCGGCTGTCATTGCCGGCGGCAAACAAGAAACGACGTCGTTCCCGAGAGTTCTCGCTTCGATCGAGAAAGCGACTCGCGGTTCGCTGAGGTCGCCCTCGCAAGTGTGAACGTCGGCCTTGTCGAGCTGCTGCCTGGTCGCAGGCGACTGATGGTCGCATGCCCTTCGCGACTCGCAAGTGTGAATGGGCCTTGAGTGGAGTTATCGCGCCGATACCCAGCTCTCTCTCTCTCTCTCTCTTAGTCTCTGCTAACGCGCTGGAGGCGACGAGTTGTGTGTCGCGCCGGCGAAAGCGCTCGTCGCGACACTCCGCGGCGGCCGCGGTAGGCTACGCTACCCACCAACCCGTTGCCATCTCGTAGCTGACGCAGCTACGCGCATTGCAAATAAGAAATGATTTTTCCGTCTTTTTTCAGACTGCCAACATACATATGTATTTCATTTATTTAGTTCAAAATTAGCAATTATGTATTACTGGGAATGACCTCGCGATCACGAAATCAGCCAATAGCGTTGCTGGGCCAGCTGCCTTCGATGACGCTGCACGACGGCACTGCGGAAGCGAGAGCAAGCGATCTTGCTCTATTTTTTTACACGAGGTTGTAGATTGCCCGCGGCATGCTGCGCAGTAATATATGGCTCACGTGTTCTCAGCAGCCTCTACGACAGATCGGACAGTTTATGTTCAAAAAGTGTTTCAGGGCCCCCTTAAAAGCCGCACACCCTATAGCGCACAGCTTTGACTCGAGCCAATAATCATAGCCTTTAATCTAGTGTTCATTTATTATCCGCAGCTACGCGCGCCCTATTCTTTCCTGTCAAGAACGCCACGCCGATCTGAGCGACCCCTAGCGCCTTGAACAGGAAAGTAGCAACCGCCCAGCGTTAAATAAAAAAAAAAAAATGCAACTACAGTGTACCAGAAGGGGGTAGCGTGTTCGGGGAGCGCCCGTGGCTGATGCTGCGTTTGTAGACGTCACCAGGTGGTGCCACTTCAGCATGGGCTGTTTTATCAAAGAGCATGTTTTATTAGAATGTGAAGACATCTGCCCAGCGGTCGATTTAGTCACCGCTGGCCTCCTTGAAGCCCTCGGGTTCAGCAGAGCAGTGGAAAAGTAAACATGTCCCCAATAGAGATCAGAAAGAGGCTATTGGAAGATTGGTGGAAAAAAAGTAGGAGAACGACAGAAAACTGAGACGTAGAGAAGCAAAGTTCGCAATAGGAAATCAGAAAATTTGGTAGTGGGAATTCAGTGGTCTTTTTCTCCTTTTTTGTTTCTTTTTTAACCCAGGTAGGACATTAGGCAGTATAATAGCAAGAGCTTGGTGGCGCAACGCACAGCCCCGTTCCAAAGGGGGACGCTCGTAACATCCATCCATCCATTCTGTATGAAAGCCGCCATGTTTTCGCCGACATGCTCTTCATCGGCGGTTCGCTGCGCATGTAGGTTGCGGATGTAGATGTTTGGAGCTTAATTTTGTTTTTATTCAAGGTTCTCGCATGCTCCGAGGTGGAATATTGCGTGAGGGTGTCTAAGAAAGGCTAAACATAATGAAAAGGAATGCGAGCCAACTCCTTGCATAAAATTTAGCAGTGTGAAAGCAAGTGTTACGCAATAGTTAGCCGCAGAAGTCACAATTGTTGCTAATACATCGTTAGGCTGCAGAAGATCAACAAATGTGGAAATGCGCACGCGATTCTTACAATTACGTGTCACGCATGAAAAAAGATTGATGAAAACCTACTTCTTCGTATGCAGATATCACTCAAACAATACATGGACATTCTGTAAAGAGACTGGCTACTTGATTTCTGAAACTCCCAGGATAGCAAACGTAATTAATAGCGCAATCATTATTTACCTAATTGTTCAATTCTTTAGGTAATATAAGCTAGGAAAACCAACAGCACATCTATATCTCATAAAAAATAATTGGTCGATCAGCTCATTAGTTAGTCAATTATTTGAGATTAATTAATTTATTCAAAATCAAAAGTTTTAATTACATCAGTTATTTCAAAGTTGGATGGTTAAATGTAATTGAACAACTCATATTGCATTCACACCTTTGTGGCGACAGCCGCTATGTATAATACAAACTAAAACACCCCAGGAAAAAGCAAGCCTTTATTTTAAACGATCGCGTAGTTTGAACTACGTGAACTACAAAAAAAAAAAAAAAAAAACGTCGCCAACAACACAAAGTTCGCTAAACACGCTAGCGCCGCACAACCAGCACAACTGACAGCACCAGCAGGAATAACAGGCTCCCCACCAGACAAACAGCTTGCGTGTTTAGGTGCATTTAGGTGCAGCTGTAAAGCTCTAGCGATGATCTAAGATGTCACCTGGATTTCACAAGTTGCGTCAAGCGATAGGGCGCGAAGAATGGTTGCACGCGTTATCGGTAGTTGTCGACAGCGCGTGAAAATGGTCGCCGATAACGCGAGGAATTCTCTTTTCAACAGCTGCGGGCCAGTTATTCCGCTTTTTTTTTTTCAGTATCACTTCGGGGTGTGTTGCTTCGTCTTTCTTTCAGTCATCTTCGTCAGATGACTAACGCGGCGCTTTATCTCCTTGCCTCAGCCTCGACCGCTAGGCAACTAAGGTGCGAAAAGCAGCGCGTTTAAGCTGCAGGCAAAAAAAAGAAAGAAAAACTGAAACGTTGCATCGACCAGATACTGTCGGCGAAATCCCGACTCTTATCGGCAAAAGCGAAAAAGAAAGCGCCCCCGAAGCCAACGCTGCCGCAAGATCAACGCACTGAGATGACGAAACCGTAGCGATAAGATTCAAATGTGACACATTTCTTGCGAAGCATAGATAAAGCACCTAAAAGGAAAATAGGATAAAACGGATACGAAAGACGAATGCTGCAGAAGCAAAGTCGTGCCATAGCAAGTTGCCCGCAGAGAAAGCTGTCGTAAGGTCAATGCAATGCGATGACGAAACGATAGCAATAGGAGTCAAGCGTCACACCTTTTTCCTGCGAAGCTGAGATGAAAAAAAAAAAATGAGGGACTAAAAAAAAACGAAGTGGCCGGATACGAAAGCCGAGCGCATTGCAAAGCAGCGCCTAACGTTTCGAGCTACCTTTACCTGAGCTAGGATGCCCCCCCCCCCCCCCCCCCCCCCCCCACTGGCCCCTTCCCCTTCCACAAACAGTTGCAGAACCGGGCGAAAGTTTGCACGTCACTGTTGTGCAAACGTGCTGGCGAATGCCGGAGTCCGCCCTCTTCCCTCCCCCCTCCCTCCCTCCCTCCCTCCCTTCCTTTCTTTTTTCTTTTTTTCTGACATCGGGACACAGGAAGCGCAGAGAGCTATAGCGAGGTGAAGTCACCTAGCGTATCCAGAAAGATGACGAGGTAGTGGATGAAAAAAACAGGAAAGTGCCTAGCCGGTTAAACGTGACTGCTATGCAACGTACGACGAAGACGAGCGACCTTTTCGAAACCCCGGCTATGACGAGACGATCCTTCTTTTGTTCGCCCAGTGATGATACGCTCTATCATACCCTTACGAGCGAGGCAAGCTGGGCAACCTGATAAAGCTGCATGGTGACGGATAAAGAGCGCAGAGAAGGACGTGGACTGAGAGGAGAAGACGTAACAGCTGCATATCCTTCCGAGAACCACTCTAAGCGTGAGCTTCAGCTGCCACTCCCACAAGACGGGGACGAAGGTGCAAATGAAGTTCCTCCGGTCAAGCGACCTGTCTGAGCGACTGTGGCACTCCCGCGTTCCTTTGTGTGTGCGTGTTGGTGTTCTTGTTTTTCATCTCCCTTTCTCTTTCCCCGTGTGTGCATTTTTTTTCCTTTATCTTTTTGTCACCCCTTACCTCTTCCCCAGCGTAGGGTAACAAACTGGATATCAATCTCCTGGTTAAGAGGGAGCTTTAGCTCGAGTGCTCTTACCTAAATACGTGTAATAGGAGAATTCATTTTTCTCGGCAACCGCTGCACCAAATTTGGCGAGGTTTGTTGTATTTAAAAAAATTAACTTCTGGTGACTGTTGGTTTCGAATTGTTCATTTAGTTCGTGAATGTTTTTATTAAAAAATTGGCAAAATCGCAAATTTTCATAAAACGAAACTATGAAGTTTACAACTTTTTAACTCAGCAATGAAAAAAGACATTACAATTCTGTTAATTGTATCTAATAGCGCATCTAAAGCGGACAAGATTGCTATGTTATATATGAATGTAAAAGAATATTGTATGGAAATACAGCTTTTTCAGAACCCTTGTACACACGTAACGAATTCACGTAGGATATAAATTGACATATCGAATTTGTCCGCTTTGAAAGTTCTAATAGATGCCGCTTACAGAAAGGTGATATCTGTTTTTGATGCAGAGCTATTAATTTGTAAACTTCGTGCTTCTATTTTTTTTTCTAACTTTCAGATGTTAGAAAATATTTGAAAGAAAATTAAGGCCTTAATTGAAATTCTGATTCCAACTGTCAATAGAATTTAACTTTCTCGCTCAAATGCAATAAATTTCATTAAAATCGTTAGAGAGGTTATCTAGGAAAAGCGTTTCTGCTTCTTACATGTATTTGAATAGGCCGCGTCGTAGTTGGGCCCGAGCTAAAGCTTCCTAAAGGGATAAGAAAAGAGCAGATTGGGTGAGGGAACAAACGCGAGTTAATGATATCTTAGTTGAAATCAAGAAAAAGAAATGGACATGGGCAGGACATGTAATGAGGAGGGAAGATAACCGATGGTCATTAAGAGTTACGGAATGGATTCCAAGGGGAGGGAAGCGTAGCAGAGGGCGGCAGAAAGTTAGGTGGGCGGATGAGATTAAGAAGCTTGCAGGGACAACATGGCCAGGACAGGACAATTAGTACATGACCGGGGTAGTTGGAGAAGTATGGGAGAGGCCTTTGCCCTGCAGTGGGCGTAACCAGGCTGATGATGATGATGAAAGCTTCCTCTTAACCTCACTACCGTTCGCATCTCTTCACCTCTTTTTCTGTTCTTTTAAAGCGAAAGCTTTACTGGCCGCGAACTTCACACACCACTGACGTCACACCACATTCCTCGTCGTTGCGTTCGCCTCCGCTCGCTTCGCCAGCTGCGTCGCATGCCTGATAACATGTCGGAGGATTGAAAAGGAGAGCTCGCGTGCGCCGCAACCACAGTTGAGGCGACAGTATGGATGGCAACAATTCTGATAAGCAGGAGGAGGCCTGCAATCGACATCGGAACGAGATGAAGAGGAAACGAATCGCTCAGGAAACAGACGAACAGCGCGCGGAACCACTAGCTAAACGCCGCAACATAGCTAGCAACCAGACTAACCTGGACTTGCAATCAAGATTGACCAAGGCTAACCATGTTATGCCTTAGCTTTCACTACGTATGTCCTGGTATAGCCGAGCTAAGCCGCTGCCAATTTTCGTTTTTACGCGTTAGCTGCTCCCCGTTGAGCCAGCCCTTGAATCATTAGAACGTTCGTCTGAATGAGTGCGAAAAAAAATGTGCTGAGGACGGTGTAAAGGAATATAAGGAGAAACATAGGCTGTGGGGCGGGGAGGGGGGGGGGGGCAGTTAGTGCGTCATGTGGTGTCGTTGAGCGGGAATACGGGTGGAAACAAACGGAGTGGACAGGACAGATGAAGGTATTACAAAGAAGTGAGAAAAAATTGGCAGTGGCTTAGCTCAGCTATGCCAGGATATACGTAGCGTAAAGGTACGGTTACGCTTGGTTAATCTCTTGCCTTACTTGCTAAAATTAGCTTATCCGGCTATGGCCTTGTTCACAAAGTCCGAGAGGAAGAGTGTAGGCGCACTCGCACTTTCACCGAGTTTCATAGCATGTTCACTGCACCGACGACTCTTGGGATCGTCTGTGACACTGTCTTGATCCTGCCGCTGTTGTTGAGAGGCCATAGCATGGCGTTGAGCGTCTTGGCGACGTCTTTTCGCTAGGCGTTTTTTCGCGTTACTCCGGTGTCTCGACCACACGTTTCGCCTTGGCACGCTCGTTCTTTCGAGGCTCGACGGCCAGCTGCCAAGCGACAACCTCGGGGTCTGAAGAATTTAGGCTTTCCAGTCTTCTGCGACGACTGGCAGCGGCTCGACTCTCCTTAACCTCGACGTCGAGCGCGCTCACAACCGTCTCTCCCGCGCATTTATACGCACGGTGCGCCCTCCTCGCGCATGCGCAGTGCCGCGCGGCCCCGCAATCGTAAACGCAGCAGCGGGCGCACACGGCGCCGGCGCGTCTGCTGAAACTGCGACGTCACAACTCGGGAATGCACCGCAGTCGGCGGCGGCGAGGATACGACACGCGTTGACTGCGGCCGCGGCGGCGGCGAGGGCGACGCAGCTGCGCCTCTAGTGACGTCACGCGGCCCTCGCGCATGCGCAGTATGGCAGGCGCAGAAGCACGCGAAGCTCGGCTCCAACCCGCGTAGTGTAGCTTTACGCTACAAGAAAAGAATTTGGTGTGGTGAGGGGGGAGGCGAGGCGAGGGAAGGGTGGAGGCATCGCGCGCCTCAAGCCGCGTGCGACCGCGTACTATGCTTAATGGATCGGCTCGTATCTATCCGTCCGGTGCTCCCCCAAAGAAGATGTGTCGCTGAACGACTTTGCTGTACGCCTAATTACGCACAACAAAACAACGAGCGGTCCTCACTGCATAAACCACGCGCCACAGGCGCATAATCCTTTTTTATGAAAAAGAAACCTTAATTTTTTTTTCTATTCTTTTCCGTTGCTGGCCACCTTTTGCGCGTCTGCCGCGTCGGTTTCTCTTCGATCAGAGTGCGTGGATCTCACTGACGACGTAATTGTAACATGGCCCGATCACACGTAAGCAAATTATAGGGGCATGTATGGTAACGGTCTATCGACCGTAGGGTATAGTAGATTATAGGGTAAATGAATTACGGGGAAGCATAGGGAAGTATAGGTTGTTATTGGGCATGTGATGAAGAAAATTTGCAGGTATAGTAACAAGGGGCCCGTTGTCGCAAGATAACGGTAATTGGAGTTCGATTGGGGACGCCTTCGTCCTACCATAAAAATGAAAGATGATGATGATGATGATGATGGGGGAGGGGAAGAGAAAGGGCAAAAGAAAGTAGCGCGCCTCAAATCAGAACGCAACGACATTACAGGGGATTTCATAGAAGCTGACACTTCCTTTCAGAATCATTATCGATCGTTTCTACCGGAATTTTCGACAATCTCAGGAATTCTCGCCGAGTTTCTGCAGCGTTCAGGTAACTTTCGTTGGTGGAGGCATTGAATTTGAATCGGAAATTTTTCAAAGCTTTGGTTTTATATTGAGAATACTTCAAGGAAATCTAACACCGGCAGTCGTGCAACCACTTTGGATATCGTAGGTAATGCATGGACTGTGGCGAAGTTCACATTTTGGCACAGCTTCGCGAGCACACTGAAGCAATATGAACTACTCGGTCCATACAGCAGTCTGTAGACGTGCTTCCATGAAGTCTATAAATCGTCAATAGAAAGCTTTTGTGGATGCTCAGATGTCCACTAGCAATATTCTCTTCCTTTGACTTCTAGAGCGGCGTCAGTCATTTAGTCAGTTTTGTTGCTTCACGATCAAGAAGCCTGCACATAATGATTGGAACGAAAGCCAACAGGATGACTGCAATGACACACTCATTATACAATGACTAATTCGTCATCACCACCAAAGATTTAAAAAATGCATGCAAGCCTTCGTGTAGATCCCTCGGTAATGTGTTGATGATTTGTTCATTATTTATCGTCGAGTAATGTCTTGGTCATGAATTTTACGAGGTCTCGTGATTTCTTGCTAAATAATTTCGGCGACTTTCGTTGTTTCGCGAGTAAAACTCCGGTCGTTGCGTTAAGTTGCCGCCCGTCCCAAATTTTAGCGCGACGAAATTACACGCGCGTCTCAACGCGCACGTAATTCCGTACGCATCAAGTTGTCGCCGTCAATTACGCTCGCGAAGTATCTTCGAGCACTGTAATATCTGCGCAACGTACAAGGTTCTTTGTTTCGTCACACGCGCAGTGAGCGCAGGCCTTCTTTCTGTTAACGTGCGCTGTGGTCAGAGGTTCGAGTGATGCCTCCACATCGAGCTGTGACTACGCACACAGTATGAGTAGCTACGCTCGAATAGTGCCTATAACCACTAACATTTCAAGAAACACTGGTTTTAACAAACATATATATATTATTTACATAATACTGCAGACCTCATGTGGTCCAAGCAGGACGGGCAGATAACAAGGCATATTTACAAACGCCATGAAGTTATTGCATAGACAAGAGGTTTGATACATGACACAAATGAGCGAAACAAGTCAAAGGAAATACATTGCACATCAATCAGCCCACATCAAAATTCATTTCTAAGATTTCTTTCAAAACTGTCACTTGAAGACAATCTTTTCAGGCAGTGCATTCCAATCGTTTATTGTGCGCAGAAAGTACGAGTATTTAAACAAGTTTGTTTTCGCAAAATATGGTGTTAGGGCATGGGTATGTTGGTAACGGGTTTTTCGTGTAGTTGAAGGTGTAACATAAGGTGAAGAAGAAATTCCAAACTTTCCCTGGATATTACATATTTATATTTATATTTAGATAGATAGATAGATAGATAGATAGATAGATAGATAGATAGATAGATAGATAGATAGATAGATAGATAGATAGATAGATAGATAGATAGATAGATAGATAGATAGATAGATAGATAGATAGATAGATAGATAGATAGATAGATAGATAGATAGATAGATAGATAGATAGATAGATAGATAGATAGATAGATAGATAGATAGATAGATAGATAGATAGATAGATAGATAGATAGATAGATAGATAGATAGATAGATAGATAGATAGATAGATAGATAGATAGATAGATAGATAGATAGATAGATAGATAGATAGATAGATAGATAGATAGATAGATAGATAGATAGATAGATAGATAGATAGATAGATAGATAGATAGATAGATAGATAGATAGATAGATAGATAGATAGATAGATAGATAGATAGATAGATAGATAGATAGATAGATAGATAGATAGATAGATAGATAGATAGATAGATAGATAGATAGATAGATAGATAGATAGATAGATAGATAGATATGGCTGAGGAGATCACGCTGGCCCCGGTAGTAAAATGAAGAAAAACAGTACGACGTACGGTGAATAAGCACAGTATATTGCACTGACATTTCGGCTGGCGAAACAGCCTTCGTCAAAGTCTTTGACTTTGACAAGGTGTTCGTGGGGAGTGGTGCCTCTCTGATGACTGTCGCAGCTGGTCACGCGAGAGTTCGAGAGAACAACGCCAGAACGAAGCGCTCGGCCTCGGTTGCCAACAACAGCGCTGGTTGCGCGGTGTTGCGATTGCGCGAATCTGGCGCGCGGGGCTCCTCCTGGCTGATTAAATGCGTGCGCCTGCTCGAGACGCGCATACGCTAAGTGGGTAATTCCTCTCGTTTTCATCGTTGTTGTCGTTGTTTGTTTGTCTTTTCTTCGATCTCTTTCTTTGTTTCCTTTGCATAGTGTATCACCTCGCTCGCGTCCTCATTCTTTTTCTGCCGGGAATCAGTCGAGCGTTACTGGCGCCGACCGCGCGTGTGTTACAGCAAACAATCGCAGGTGGCGCTTCGAACTCTTAAGAACACCCGAGAGATTATGAGCGCTTGGTAGCGCCCGGTTCTTCCCATCCTGTCCTCATGCGAGAAAGAAAGAAAGAAAGAAAGAAAGAAAGAAAGAAAGAAAGAAAGAAAGAAAGAAAGAAAGAAAGAAAGAAAGAAAGAAGCACTTATATAAGGTCACGAATTTTGTGAATTCGCTATTCGTAGTTCCTGCGTAACTTAAATCTGCCCAAGTACGATATCCCGTGACCTCAGAAAAAAGAAATAAACCACCTGGTTCGATCATCAGTCTGAGTGTTTCGAGTTATTCTTTATAGACCCTCGTATAAAACTGCCGATTCCGGCCAGTCTGAGCGATAACAGAAAAAAAAAATATTGAAACCTAACTGCAGCGCCTCCGCCTTCGCTAAATGTGCCCCGTATGACCCTTACTCATAATTCCGTATGATCTTATACATACTCTATAGAAACCTGCATTTTCCCATATAAACCCATATGACCATAATGTATTATGGTGCGGGGCTTATAGGTGCACATGGATATGTAGCATACAGATCCAGTCTTGGGAGAGCCGCTAATAGTAAGCGATGAGCACGCATTGTCACCCAGACACCTGCAATAAACAGCTCGTTCTTCCGGAACGCAACAACCTGCTGCAATAGGCCTTTAGGAAACATATTGTTTTTGACGCACTGATTGCAAGCGATTCTCGGAACAGTTAACCATCTTGCCTACTATTCCGAAACATCCTTCCCTCTCCCACCGCGCCGTCGTTTTCTTCTTGGGGGGGGGGGCAACCACCGCCGCGCAACCATGTGAAATTTCCGCAGCAAACTAACTAATCAGCGACTCGTAAGCCTGATAACTCCTAATACATATGCTACCGTCGAGTGAGCTCACTCCGAGAGGAAGCCTCACTTCTATATCGAATAAGGACAGGATCTGCTAATACACCGGCCTGGTTATTTAAAACGGGGCGAATCAATTCTCCGAACTGTACGGCATGCAACGAGACAGGAGACATTAAGCACTTTTTGTGGTCCTGCCAGCAATTCCAAGATGAAAGAGACACTCTCCTGAAGAATCTGCAAAACAAGGACCTTCCGCATGCGCGCCTGCAACACCTTATATTTCCCGAGGGATCAGTTATAGCCCGCAAATAAACTTCACGTCTCCTCATCGAATTCTTAAGAGAGACTGGTTTGATGCACATATGGTGAAACCCTTCAGCGGTATTGTGCGAGACGCTCGGGCGGAGCAATTGCCGGCCTTGATCGCCAGGCTAAACCCGCCTGTTGCTACAATTCACCACCACCACCACTCTCGCAAACACGGCCACTACCACTCGGATCGACAAACGTACTGCCGAACTGCGCACGCCTAGGATCGCCGAGCGCGAGGCTAAGTTAGTTCCGATTTGGGAGGGGGGAGGGGGGGGGCACCGTAGCAGCACAACCATGTCAAATTTCCGCAGCAAACTAACGAATCACCAACTCTTAAGCCCAATAACTCTTAATACCTATGCTACCGCTCAGTGAGCTCTTGCAAACACGGCCACTAGCACTCGAGTCGACAAACGTACTGCCGAACTGCGCAGGCCTCTGAACGCCGAGCCCGAGGCTAAGTTTAGCTCCGATTGTCTCATGCTGCGATGACGGTGTTTATTGGCATCCACTTTGAAACGGGGCGGCGAGAAGTAGTCACTTAACCTGCTTGACTTAAGTTCAACTACAAGTTCTCTATACCCTCTCTCTCTCTCTTCATCCCCATACACCCTTCCCCCAGTGCAGGGTAGCAAACCGGACGTGCGTCTGGTTAACCTCCCAGCCTTTCCTGTCTTCTATTTCTCTCTCTCTCTCTCTGTCTTTCTCTCTACTATATCCATGGCTATTTAGCCTTTTGCTTAGCTGATCTCGATCTCATCTGTCGTATTTAAAACCACTGTCACTACATTGCAAAATTACGTAAACTTGCAATGACTCCACTTCTATCAATCTCTTCAGTGCTTTCTCTTCCACCAATATTCTAATCCTCTCTTACCTATCTAGACAGCTCACTAGTTAATCTCTCCATCTTCTTCGAGTTCCAACGCTTCTGGAAGGTGGACACTCCCTACTGATCTCGCTGGGTGAATGTCCTGGTGTTAATTCCGGTACGATATGCCGAGTCGGTTCCGGACTTTTGTTTTCCTGTCCTTTTTTTTTTTTTGCGGCAGGGACGCCCCCTTACCTGTGGCGCATATTTGCTCCGGTATATTTTTTTTCCATTATTTTCAATTTTTTCGGCCTCAGACAGCCAGCTCGGCCTCAAATACCAAGGCACTCCGCTTTGCGTTATCATAGAGATTTTCCCTCCTGTTCTCTTTCTCGCGATATTTTTTTAAATATCCGTTGTCTTTTGTGTTTGCATCTTTTGCATCCAATGCTTGGCGCGACGACGGTACCATCTGTGCAGGCGACAGAGGTATGTTCGAGTAGCGGCTTTTTTCCTCCACACAACGATACCAAAGCAAGGCACGATGTAAGCGATATTATAAGCGGTACAAGAGATAAGCGATATTAGCATTATATATTTTCGGCCCATTTCGTTGCTTACATGTAACGTTACGTGCAGTTTTAGCAAACCCTCCCCTCCCCCCCCCCCCTTACGCTGACCTAAATAAAGAAAGAAAACCGTTGACACCAAATATAAATCAAATGAAACAAGATTCCACAAATCGGTTCTTTCCTAACCGATTCCAATAGACGCCAGGTTTCCAGACATCACGTTCGACTATCCAAAAGAGCCCCATCAATCATCGTGGGATCAATCAGGCGAGGCACGTGGATTACGCGCGGCGAACAGCGAACTGTTGAGCAAGCGCAGATAAGCCCCGCTCGCGGAACACTCTTACGCGTGCTATTTGTCAAAAAAATCTTTTTTAAACAACCCGTGCCGTACGACACCATTGCCGGCTCAAAGCCTGGCATCGCCATCCATCTTACGTCCACACAGCGGTACGAATTCTTAGATCAATAAACGAACTCTCGTCCTGACTACCCAAAGATTTGAAGCGAAGTTTGCGAAACGAATGGATGGAATAAACGGCTGTCAAATGCCGGCCTCCCGAGGTTGTACCGCGCCGTAGCAGGCCCGGCGAAAAGAGAGAGAGAAAGTTTAAATGTGTCTGATAGTATTCGGGGAGGTTGGCTGTTTGATGCCGTCGGAAAAAGATAGTGCACGCTTATGTGAATAAGGGGACGTGGGAATTGGCTTATGTGCATGGGTGAATTAGGTATATTACGCCTTCAAGTACAGCGTATGCGTATACGTGCAAAAGCATGTGTGTACTAATGTCGTAATTTAAAATGTGTATTTTAAAGCAAATTAACAGTACAACCGAAAATTGAAGATCCGAAATTGCGTCAGTATCACCGCCCTCTCACTTTTTTCTCCGCCTCTGTCGCTCGGCGTACCTTTGCCATGTGCTAAATGTCGTGTATTCCTTTTTTTCTAAAGGGTCGTGTGCTGAAAATTCTCAGTGTTAAGATCCGCAAAATTTGGGTTTTCAGTCCACCTTCGGAGTATCCCCTCACAAAGATATTATTTCCGCAGTCACTGCGTTAACCAAACTTGTAGACAACTGCCTGGCATCCATTTTCTCTCGGTGTTGAAAGAGCGGGCTTCTCATTGGTGACTCGGTCGATCGCGTAACCGTGGTCACCCTGCCCTCGAGGACCCTTCCAAATGCGGGCCACGTCACTATTTTTCAACAGCCCTGAACTGGACTCACAATTCCAATTTAATTCTAAAAGCTTACGTGCCAAAACCACAACCTTATTAAGAGACGCGTAGTAGCGGCTAGCGTGGGTTAATTTTGACCGCCTGAGATTGATTCTTTTAACGTACACCTAAATCTAAGTAAGCGGGCGTTTTTTTCTTTTTTCTTCATTTCGCCAGCATCAAATTTGCGGCCACCGCTGTAGGGATCGAACCTGCGACTTCGAGCCCAGCGGCGCGACCCACTGTGCTGGACTCGAGGATTTAAGAATGAAACTGCGTTGAACGTCAGCATATTGGCTCCTCTGTTTTCGGACCCCATCAACCCTCTTGAATCTTTATCTGCCATTCCCCTTATCCACAACGTCATTGTACAAACAAAAACTTGACAGACTTCTTACAACTACACCAGTACACCATGCTGTCAAAATTCCACAATTTTTTGTTTAATTGTCAAGATCCGACGCATATGAATCTACGTGAAGTGAAGCTTTCGTCAAGCAGCTAAATGATATGCCATCAATTTTCCCATTTCCTTCCAGCAGTTCTGATGCAAAAGAAGCTGGCTCAAGCATGTGCTCTCGTGCAACCGTGCTACGTCATGTGACAAATCTTATATTTGCTTGTGGACTCCGGATAAACGAAACTATAGCTTTAAGCGGCAATGCCGGACAAACGGGCCGATGTTACCGACTGTCTATCCCGGTACGTATATTACACATACTACCTCGGCTAAGCTTATTTACATTTATTTCATCGCGAAGCTGCATTGATTAGATTAATTAGTTCATGGATTTTAACGCCCCAAGGCCGTCCAGGAGTTATCACGCACGTTGTAGTACAGGGCTCTAAAGTAATTAAAAAAAATTATGGGCTATTACGCGCCGAAACCTGAATTATTTTCGACCAGCCAGTGTTCTTTGACGTCGACTTAAGCCAAGGTACGCCTAGTGAGGCTGCATCACGATTCGCTCTTACCTTGAAGATGTGATTCAGTGCTACTAGCAACGACATCTAATGTATAGCTACGAACGGTGCGCTTAATTGAAGTCGTAACTCTGGCCATCGGACTAGTTACGCAAACCAGCGCCGACTCCCCCACAAGATGGTGTCATTTCCCAACGATACGCTTCGTAATTGGTCGTAACACGTACGATCCCACAAATCACACGTGAGTACAGCACGCTCGAGACCAAATGAGTCACCGCTGTGCGTCGTGGTCAAACGCCATCCCAGCGAAAAACCAGGACAGCAAAGTGTCAACATTTACTGGGCTTCTCAGTGCCGCATATCGTAGTTCCAGTTGGCATCTCAAGGGCAGTTGAACTGGAACACTTGACATGACATGACATGACATGACATGACATGACAAGAACTTTATTTGAGTCCTGAGGGAATGAGATCTTGGGGAGCCAGAACCGAAGGCTCCCGAAGATCAAGTCGGTGGCTCCGCCCACGATGGGACCGGGAGATCAAGCCCCGCCGCAATGTCGTGGGCCCTCTGGACAGCCTGGAGTTGAATGTGGAGATTGCTGCTCTTGAGAAATTCCTGCCATTGTTCTTTCGTGATGGGTGGAGAGGCGTTAAGGGCTGGGCACAGCCAGAGCATGTGGTGAAAAGAGCATGAGTCATGACCACATTTGGGGCACGACTGTGAGTGTTCAGGATCTATCTTGTTAAGGGATCGAGGAGTGGGATACGAACGGGTTTGCAGGGGTATGAGTGTGGTAGCCTGCGGTTTGTTCAATTTGGGGTGAACACTTGAAACTGTATTTGTCGACCCCACTTCTCCAATGGTGTGCTTGGGACCAGCAGTAAGAATCTGTTACCGCAACGTCGTCAAAGAAATCTTGCGTCATACCGAGGTCGTGTTAACACTGCCCTGACAGAGGACAAACAGACCGCAGGTTCGACTGGGCAATTATGTTCACTACACCAACAACCGCATAAATTACGGCCTTGACGCCCCGATAAATCGCCGCTACAAAGTTAGAGACCGTAAAAAAATTTGCCGATAAAGCTGTTCACGACTTATTTTTGCTAACTTTACGAATCACCCACTTGTAAGCCCGATAACTCCTAATACCTCACTACCTACACTACACTAACTTTAGTAAGAGTGTTGAACATATCCTGGTGGCTACGTCCGCCGCAGAATGTCATTAAAGTACAAAGAACACACAGTTGAAAGAAAAACACGGTCGTTTTTCTTTCTCGTTTTCGAGTCCGGGTGACTTCGTTTGTCCACCTTCGTGCTCGTCAGTGTCGACGAGCTTGTTCCAAATAATACGTCCCCAAGTGAGTACCTGAATTGAAGGCTTGAGTAACACGCAATCGGAGTGGGGGGAGTGATGTAGTTGTGAGCACGAGTGCGAGGTACTTGAATGCCGACGAAGCCATTCGGGACAATGCGCGGGGCATCACGCAGACACCTTTCGGAGACATCGACGTACGAAACTTCATCGAACAAATATATTCAGGAGCAACACGTGCGGAATAACTGTTTAGGAAAGCAGAGGCGCAGCAGCGGACGGCAGAGAAGTATATGTGGTGCGATAAAATTAAGAAATTTGCAGGCATATGATCGCCTCACCTTGCGCAAGACACAGGTAGTTAGAGATCGTTGGCAGATGCCCTCGTTTCGCGTTAGACAGTACTATTATTATTATTATTATTATTATTATTATTATTATTATTATTATTATTATTATAAGAGTACGTTTAAACAATGCACCCAAACAGCTGTCGATGCTTTTCGAATCTTTTTGTGAGAGAGAACGTGAAAGAGTTCATCGTTGACTCCGGGTACGTCCGGTTCTGTTTCGAAGCGGCAGTTCGAAGCGCTCGCTTTGTTTATTTAGAGCAGTTTCTCGAACCACAAATTAACGAAAGAATACTTAACTGTCTCTCGGACCCAATATGAGCATTCCCGGTGCTTGCGCAGTGCTACATTATGTGCAGCACGCATCAACGGCGAGAAGATGAATATCGACCAGGAAGAAAAGTGCAAACGACGCGTTAGTCTTGTGTTTTCCCTCCTGGTCGGCGTGTCTGTACGCTTGTAGCTTAAGAGCAATAAACGCAGACAACTTAGCTCAACTCGACACTCTATTAGTAAATCCACTATCAGCAACTACAGTCACTGGCAAACAAAGATGGAAGCTATGACGTCGTTAAACGCGTTGTGAACGAACTCTCCAACGCAGTTTGACCGGACGGGCTGCAGGCTTTCACAGGCAGCTATAAAAAAAAAATCCGTCCGCCAATTTCTACGCGAACGGTAAGTCGCTCAGCAAATTTGAGTGTTTGTCTGGCAATCACAAGGTTCACCAGACGGGTTCAAGCGCTACACAACATCGTTCACCAAAGTACAATTAATGTCGATGTGAGGCGTGCACGTATATGTTGTCAAACGACAGTATACGCACTTGTACGACTTGTCGGGCGTCATGGGCAGGCTTCGAGTTGCAGCCGTGGGTTATAACAGAAGCGTTCTTTCAGAGCACGTTTCACGAGCGATACACACCGAGGTCAGCACAAGCGGTTCGGCTATGCAGTACTCGCCTGTCTCCGAAGGAGCTTCAAGGCCTAGGGCACGCCGCCAGCGCCGCCAAAACAAACCGTGGGCGTGCACAGTCATCGCACGCCTCCCCTCGAACGTGTACATGGCACCTCCCAGTCGCACGTTGACAAAATTGCCACCCCGCAACCACCGCAACTTGAAGAATTGTAGGGGGTCGACACTCAAAGGGAAGAAAAAATTATACGAAAACTAAGGGGAAAAAATGTGTTGAGCTGTCTGAGTGAATTTCACCTTTCTGCAAAACACACACAAACGCTATCCTTAGGGTAAGAAGATGCTCGGTAATCTGGAGAAAAGAAATTCGCAAAAAGTACGGATGGGTCGAGACGTTTGCCTCGAAGTTCAAGCAGCAGCAGCAGCTAGTGGTGACGAAATGTCTTTTGACAGTGTCTGCACCAGCCCAGTTAATTTTTAATTGGTACAGATCGACTACGTTGCATTCCAAATGAGTCAAAGACTCAATTCTGCAAGTTTGGAGAAAATTTATTGAGCCACAACGGCTCAAATACGTAAAAAGTAATTTGAAATCGGTTACGTCACACTGGCGTACCGACACTGCGGTTTGGGCGCCACATTAAAAATAACATCAATAAGCTGAGCTTTTCTTTTTATCGACTAGTAATCAATCAACTACCGCAAAATTAATGAAGAGCTTCGAAAAAGTACTGTATCGGTGTAAAGTGATTTAAATATTTCACTTTAGCGTCTCTTTAAGCGGCGCTTGAAAGAGTCTTAGTGGGTTCGACAACAACGGTCACCGACTACGACAGTTCAACGGCGGCGCCGACAAGTCAACAACAAAGAACCCCGTGACGATGCCACTTACGAAGGCACGACGAGAACGCGACGACGGCACGATTACTCGCATGTAGACCGGGTATACGGCATCAAATCCAAGCGACAGAACTTTATTTTCGGGCGATCTTATACTGGTCATGTAAGCGTGATGATACCTACGTCAGATACACCGCGAAAGCTGGTTGAAGTACATTTCGCTGCTACACCGCTGCAAAAAAAGAAAAAGACAGAAGAAAGAAAGAAAAAGGAAAGAAAGAAAAGTTCGGCAGCATGTTACACTCTTGCAACACGCGAAGGCGAAAGCCAGCTGCACACTTGGTAATGCATTAAATTATGCGATCGGGTGGAGTGGGATGGGGGGGGGGCAGATTTCTTGCGAGAGACAACGAGCCCCAGTGTGAGGTAAACGTGTGGTAAGCCGTTATCTGCTAGCTTAGGCGTACTCTCCTACGTTGCCGTCTCGCATCGTCGCGTTGCTGCTTTCGCCGTTCGCGCCACGCTTTCGACGCTTTTAGCTGCGGCTTCGCGCGCTCGCATAGCGGGGTCAGACTGTGCGCCGAGGACGTTTATCTTCGACATTTACTGAGCACCCTCTCGGCGGGGGGAAAAACAGCACTCGGGGGTCGAACGCCTCGCTGCCGCCGCTTCGCACGTCGCACCTCGTTTCTCACTTGGCGAGCATCCTCGGCCATAGCGTACTTACGAGGGGGGGGGGGGGGGGGGAGGTCATGCAATGCTTTATTGATGATTGGGATGCTTGTTTTGAGCTTGCTCTTTGTTGAAGCGTACGCTGTTCTGTGTGTCGTATTGGTGATTGCGGTGTATATATACGCACTGTTCGCTTCACTTTGCCGAGCGATCGTAGCATCTGCCTTGAGAGGGCATGAGCTATTGCATTTTTTTTTTACTTGCTTACATTGGTATGAGCCCATTGCATCGTTACTTACTTACGGGGGTATGAGCCATTGCTGATTACGATGATTTTTGTAGCACTCGACTAGACGCCGCGTCTTTTTCAATGCCATCGCGCAACGAGCCACCTAAGGTTTTCGCCTTAATAAATTGATGCAGTTTATGTTAACTCTTGAGATCTCTCACGAGACCATTTATTTAACTACATAAACTGCCGACAAAGGCTTCCAAAACATATTTAGCTTATTTCTTACGGAGGCTCCTTCCTCTAAAACCTATTGCGTTCGCAGCACACACTGCGTGACATATACAACAGCCATAGTGCCCATATACATTGTGTGCACACGTTACGCGAGCAGGCACGAGGGCAGATAGTGCAGCACATGGTGCTGCATACTCGTCATTCTCCCAGGCCTTCCGCCGAGCCCAATCGGCTTATGGTACTAACTGAAGTTCTCAAAGTAAGTTACGCAGAAAATTCGCAAGGCACAACGTACGCGCACTACCGACATGATAGATTCGGATGGTGAGTCGAACGCGTAATTCGAACAATTCGAGAAAAACTGAAAGACAAAGCCTCTCGGGGGACAATGATTCACGCGCATGCCGAAGAAGGTCAATGTGCGATGTCCTTGGGACATCCGCGGTAGGATGCCCAAAACTGGTCCACGCGCGATATCCTTGTGACACTCGTGGTATAGGATATACAAAACAGGACGTCCGGAAGATGTCCTATTTGTCTCCGAAACGGTGCACCATGCCAGAACTCGACTGTTCTGGTGGGGCTGTAGTTTGTGAACTAGATTTTGGGGTTTCATCGGAGCTCTTCAGGGCAGTCAACTCGCAGAGGTGTGGAAAAGGTCCGTTGTCGGAAGCCTGTATCATACACGTGTCTCGGCTGAAAGTGCTCGGCGTGTTCCTTTACGTCAAAGCTTTCTTGGCGAACGAAGCCCACCTTCCCCGAACTCTGCTGAGCATGGCCGCTGCTGTATCGGCAAATAGACAAAAGACCATAGAATGGATCTTCTTCCCCATCCCTGTAAGTCGGCTGCTTTGCAAAGTTCTACAGGACTCCAGAAACTCCCACCCGCACGCCAAATTTGCGCATCTATTCGACGCTTGTTTTTTTCGGAGCCAACGCCCGGACTTCTCGGCAGTTCCACTAGAAGACGCAGCGCGTAAAAAAAAAAATTTTAAAAAGCGAGAGAGCAGCCATATGGCCGTATTACGCGTTTCTCAGCGCTCGCACGCACCGGTGCGCCATCAATTTCGGAGTCCACGCACAGGCTTCGCGGCGCTTCCGCTAGATGGCACCGACTGTCCTTGAGGAAGTGATAAAAGAGTAGTGGCGCTGCAGTACACGCCTCGTACAAAACTCGTTTGGACGGTGGCAATACGCTGTGTCGCTATATCGATTCAATGCTAAACGCATTACCGCCGACAGTCATCGTGGGATGCGTTCTGTCGATTGTTACTGTAGCTGTACCCAAGGCGCCCCTACAATATTTGGTGTTTTCCCTGGCGAGAAATTCGGCGGCGGCTCTGACCCCTCTGCCCCCAAATAGTTGACGCCTAAGCATACGTTCTTGTGGAAGTACAAGCGACGCCCTACGTTCCAGCACCCCGCATTCCAAGCGCATGCACCCTGACCACGGATGCAAGAGCCACGGAAGTGCGCTAACAACCACACAAAAAAATAAACGAAAAGGTCCGAGGGCACCTAAGCATTTCTTATGAGTTATGAATGCGAAAGCAACAATGTCCAATTGAACGGCGCTGACCGGTCCTTCGAGTGATGAACTCTTCACGGGCAAGCGAGCGCATTGAGACGCTTGGCCAACGCCTCCTAGATAGCGCAAGACAGGTGCACTTCGATTGGTGACGTCATGCTACCTCACTCGACTGCCATAGAACATAACGGGGATGCTCCCAAGTAAGGTGCAGTGATGCTGACGTCACCGCTTTCATCACTAGCAGGCTTGGCAGTCAATATTTGGGCCCAAGTAGCACGTTGTCGTCGCACAGGCCTGCTATCTAGGATGCGCTGGTTTAGCCCAGTGGGTAAGTCTGCTCGGCTTCTGTGCGTTGGGCCGTAGATTGCAAACTCAGTACCACCGACGTTCTTCCTTTCGAACTTATTCTGTTCATTTACACAATAATTTCTCTATAGCGATTACCGAGGCGAAGTTAGAACGCAGGTGAGAGCTGGCGCTGACAAGGAACGCGCGGATAACACAGGCTTCCGAGAGCGAGAGTGACGTGGCGTCGCGGCGATGGCCTCTCCCCTCACCCAACAACTAGCGCGTCAGCGCGGCTGCAGGTAAACCCTTTCCCCACTCTGCTCCGTCGAAGCACGCACGTGACGTGACGTCACAGCCAATCGGAATTTCGGTGCCATTTCACTGCCATACGGACGCCGGCTTTTTTCGCTCAATGAGCCATTTGATGCTTTCACGTAAATAAAAACGAAAGAACAGAAACGGGAATGTGCGCAAACGGTGCGAAAAAAAAAAGAATTAACTACATCCGTTCGTCAACACTTGCCGCACTCTTAAACAAAATTACACCCTTTGTGTCGTATGTTGCCACCCAACAATAATAGTCATCTGTTTTGCCCGTATTTGTTTTCTTGAATGCTGCGAGCCCGGTACTTCCAAATCACCAACGGCATGCGAGTTATCAGCATGACAGAGCATTATCGACAGGAAAGTAGCGAGCGCAGCGTTTTACACACAAAGGGCGTAAACTTTTATTGCGAAGCAATACTACTTTAGGTCGCACTTCAGCCCGTTCCGTGGCGAGGCGGTGGTAGGCACCATTGACCTTTAGCGTGACCTCGCTGCGTGACGTCACACCCCGTGACCTAGAGTGACGTCACACCAGCTGTGTAAAAACGGGGCCCCAACTCACGCCGTCGCGAGGCGAGGCGGTGCCGACCAACGGCGGCCTAACTCCCGCTCCTCTCACCAGGGGCGCTACGGTCGGTGTGACGTCACACCAGCTGTGTAAAAACGGGGCCCCACGCCGTCGCGAGGCGAGGCGGTAACCACCAACGGCGGCCTAAGTCCCGCTCCTCTCACCAGGGGCGCATCGCATTTTGGACGGGGACAATAACCCCAACATTTATTACGGCGTAACGCTACCGTACTTTAACGAACGCTACTGCAAGCACCGAGTGGGCATATCTTACGACGCGGAAAAATTGGAGTGTTACCGCACCGTCAGCCAATCGATACTGGAAGATATTGTAATGGGCACGCTGGTGAGGGAAATGTTTGTCGGCATACACGGATCCGACGGATGACTTCCTCTTAGATGATTCACTGTAAGCCGTAACACTAGCATAACCCAAGACTACCACCAGCCATACTACCAGCTGATCCGAGAATAACACACTATTGCTTCGCAATCACCAGGCTTAACCAAGCTAAGCCACGGCCGTTTTTTATTTTTAGAGTGCACTAGACGTACGAAACGGCCGTAAAATTCTTGCGACAAATAACACATCACGTCGTGATTCTCTAAAAGAAGAAAACGATAAATCCGTTCATCCACAGCTGCGACTACATATACAAAGTTATGGGTGATCAAGTACACGCTACAAACAGCGCATCAGGATAAGTTCGCGAAAAACAAAAAACGATTAACGATGTAGCGGAAACGAAGGCAGCACAACACACCTCCTCGCACTAACAAACTCAGCGGGCGATACCGCTAGACTCTGACTCAGTGCGCTTCCCGAACTGCCGAACAGTTTAAGCGGATTACCCACTGCTAGCACAAATTTTGCCCACAGTTCAAGCGGGTCACCCGCCGCTGGCACCAATTTTGCCCGCAAACTGTGCAATTTGCGAAGGCGCGCACTGACGCACGGCGGAACAAAAGTGGCACGTACGTTTCTCGTGTCCGCACCCCCCCTCCCCGCATCCCCTCCTCCTACTCACACACACACGCGCGTACGCACACCTCAATCTCTCTTCGGCGCTGTTATTGAGGGGCTTGTTTTCGTTTCGAGGATGACACTTTTTTCGTTTCGAGGAAGCCCCGCTATGACAAGGCTTAGCGCAAAAGACATACGCGATGACACGCGACAAAACTGCGCGGCGTAGGCGTTCCGCAGAGCCGCTTCTAGACGCGAACAACCCGTGCAAGTTACCGTAGTTAAACGTCCCGCCTACTCGGTCTCGGCTTGAGTGACGACCGCGGCTACATTCGGCCCGTCAAGTACAGCTTCGCTGTCTTTCTGTGTAATGAAGATGCATTTAAGAAAGTGCGCAATTTCGACGCGGCGTAAACGTGTCGTGGACGCTGAGGATACGTTCGCACGAAGCACTGAAACACTGATGCAACGTGTGATTTCGCAGCTGCGCAAGCCCTTACTTGTGTACACCCTTGCAAAAAAAAAAAAAAAAAGTCACGCAAGACAGGCATCTCGAGAGAAATTATGCAAAAGACAACAAAAACTGAAAAACATACAGCATGCTCACTCTAACCACTTCCGTTTTAAGATTGTATTGCTAACTTCGCTACTCTTTTTCATTCCTTTGAAAAACGGTCTCTGCTTCATTAGCTCGCTTGAGACCCTTTGCACATTATGTTGAGCATCGCCTTCAATCATTTTCACGAATGACTCGGAAACGACTACGCACAATATCCATCGAGGACATCAATTCAGCTGCATGCTGAGGAAATGTATCAAAGTGGTTTAAGTAATGCTCTTCGCGTCTGCCTTTAATGGGCACGAATTCGATTCAGACGCTTCAGTCGTCACGGGGAGACGAAAAGGCAGCGTGAAATGCGTTTCGAGTGACGCGAAGACGGCGTGAACGTCCCGCATATGCACAATCAACATGGCAACGTCCCGCAATATTTTAATCCTGTAGAGTTTCTTTCAACTGAATTATTTCTTCAAATAAATTCTGCGGCCGTATACGTACCAGAAAAACAACGATCTAATTATGAGTTTGACCCCCTGAGTTAGCGCACACCTAAATGCAAATACACGATCGTTTTTGCATTTCAAAGGCCTGCAACTCCTGTTCGGAACGGTATAGGCTCAGCTGAATAAGTTATTCAAGAAGCGAGTAAATAAATGATCTCGCAATGTCACCTCGTCACTCTTTTTAGGAGAGCATGTCAATAAGTTATTCCGAGCTTTAAATGTAGCGTCGCCCTAATGAACCTCGATGTCACCTAATGTTCATTTATTTGTTTATTTAAAAGGTGCTTACAGGCCGCATGTGAAGCATGGGGTAAGGGAAGGACAATTTGAAATGCATGCATGTTGAGCATGGATTAACAAAAAAAAATGAAGCGGCAAAGTTTGCCTGCATATGTTTCGTACACAAAGCTCGCCTGCAAGCTTGCCGCCATTAGTATTTCTTCCGGCATTCTTCTTTTTTTTCTATCCCTGTCTCTTCCTTTTAAGTACGAATGATCGTTGTGGAATAGGCGGTGGAACAGTGAGCGTTGGTCAACATCAGTGAACCCCTACAGTGAACATCACTCGGATAGTTCCTCGGAGTTTGTTTTACACGCAGGTATGGTGGTCAGTTTAACATAGCAGCGTTGCCCACTGCCCGTGTTTTGTACTGTTTATTTAGTTCATTTTACTTCTGAACTAACTGCAGCATGCACTGCAACAAGCGACGAAGAAGAAAGAAATACATCTTCAGATACTCTTGGTAAAGTGACGTCAAAGCGTTGCGCGAACTCCGAGAGTAAGCCCATAACAAAATGTTTCTTCGCCGCAAACATACTGATGCGGTGGGTTATATAGTGGCTGTTCTTGCGACGACAGCGCATTTTTTTTTTTTTTTTTTAACGAACAATTCTTGTCTTTGAACTGCATTACTCGACGAGGCGGATATTATGTGCCCAAGGAGCAGGAACGCCGTAATTGACTAATTACCAATGTATTGACTAATTAAGTTAGTTTTTAACTAAATTAACTTGGAGCACGTATCGCAATTTGCAGATTGTAGCCACGAAGTTCAGAAGGGGAATCCAGGTGAAAGGGATTCTTAGGACGACACCACTTCCGAGATATTATTTTCCCAACTTTGCGAAGAAGCACCTTGGCATTCCAGTTACGCTTGTGCTTGAATGCATAAAAGGAAGTTTTGTGCAAAAGTCAAGTCGCAACGGCAGTGCATTTTTACCGTTACATTTATTGGCGCGCATCTCGAGAATGGCGTCATGCAGATATTTTTTTTTTTCCGATTGCATATCCCTTGCTGTCCTACCGGCTACAACTGTAATATGTGTGGTAAAGTAATTAGCCAAGAAACGAATCAGTGGATTTTAGTAATTAGTCAAATATGTATTCTGCCTTTCCCTGCATACAATGTCCGCCTCTTTGAGTAATGCAGCTCAAGGATTACAGAATTACGCTATCTGTAAAACGTTTTGACAGTCTTCGCCGAAACGCACACAGCACCCGCACACAGCACCAGTTTCTGGCACACAGCATTAGTTTCAGAGCTGTGCCGCTATTGGCTCCAGCGCAAATAAATCCGCGAACTCTCTCCTTGCGTGATTTTCCTTTTTTTTCAGGACTTCGAGCTGGATGTTACGAAGAACTGTGACGTCACAGGGACACCCCGATACCCAAGCTCATAACTGCTTAGCGTAGCTCCGAATTGTTCTCGTATTTCAAGCGGGAACGCAGGCTCCTTTCCCGGCACGCTTTCCTTGATTAGTGAACTAATCGTAGCGGAGCGGTCGGCGACCTCAGTTTGCGACATTCACACCTACAGAAACAGAAATAATCGACAGGAATCGATGCAGCTGTTGATTACTCGGTAGGTAAGTAATAAATTGAGAGAGAGAGAGAGACAGAGAGGAATATAGGAAGGCAGGGATGTTAACCAGTCAAGGGTCTGCTTGTATACCCTACGCTGGGGGAAGGGAGAAGGGGAAGAGAGAGAAGAGAGAAGAAATTTAGGAGGTAAAAGAAAGGTAGGTAGGTGTTTGGTAGGCGTAAATGATAGGGAACTGTGGTAAAAAGAAATTCTATAAAGGATAGTCAACCGGTCCATTGACGCCTACGTCGTCGGGCGTTGCACTGTTTGAGTGCAGTATTTATAGTCTCCCCGGAAACTTGCATATGCTTCGCCGGAGGAAATGAACCGCACGTGACGGCGACGAGGAAACAGGAAGACGGCGGAGGCAACGGAAAGGCGTTTCCTGCACGTCAATTTGGCTTCGTATTTTCTTTTTTTCTTTCAAGAAGAAGCAATCGCGCTCAACACAGCCGACACTCGGATTGCCTTATGCAGCTGGCACCGAAGCGCTTAGCTGAGTTACCAAGCTGTATGACAAAGTAGGAAATTATTGCATAAGAATAAAATAGAGAGAAGTAAGCTTGTCTTCGTGATGATCCCGAATTACTTGCATTGTTGCCGGTGCGCATCATGGAACTATATGCGACGCTGCGCGAGTAATTTAGTTATTTATTTACTTATTCATTCATTCATTCATTCATTCATTCACTCATTCATTCATTTAATTATTGACCACCCACCACCTTCGCGCTTCTTGTGAACGACTGGTGGAGCTGATGGACTCACTACAGCTGTGCACGTCGGTAAGCAATTGAACAATCCATTGATTGATCGATTGATTTATTCAGTTATTGATAGCCCGCAGGCAATCAAACAATTGATTGATTGATTGATTGATTGATTGATTGATTGATTGATTGATTGATTGATTGATTGATTGATTGATTGATTGATTGATTGATTGATTGATTTCTCGCAAAACCAGGGCTTCAGTGTCTACGGAGTTCCGCTGCTGAGCACTTGGTCCTGGGTTCGATTCCCGGCCGTGTTCTGAGGAAAGTGTACTGCAAAAAAAAAAAGAAAACGCTTGTGTGCCGTGCTTTGAGTGTCCGTTAAGCAATCCCAGGAGAATCAAAATAATTCCGAAGATTGGCATGACGATGACACGATAGCAACGACGACTTGACGATGACGCCGTCACCCTCGTCATAGTCAGCGAGGATTGCATATATATACATATAATATGTCCGTTAGGCGTGGAATCGCAAGGTCCGGCAGCGAAAGGGTCGAAAGAGTCGAAGCACGTAGGAAAAAAACGGGAGTGTACTGACGTTCGGCGCTGGGACCGGTATATATGTATATATACCCTCTCCCCCTGTAATGGCTGTAGACAACGCACCTATATTATGTATCGGCTTCTATGTTAGCCATCTATGCTATCACTACAAATGTACCGCTTAGCGGCTCTGTTCTCCACGGAATAACGCGATGAAACAGCAAAGTCCACATAAACATCCTCCCTCCAATAAATATACGCCTGCATGTCCATCGTTCCTTTAATAACGCGAATGGCTACCTATCAGCGTTCAGCGACTCGCACCACTGGCCAATCATCCATCGATATTTGCTCCAAGGTTTCTTTCTTTCTCACTTTCTTTCTTTGCAGTGTTTTGCCACGTTGCAGACGGGCGACGAAACTACTGGGATGACTACGCGCGTCAAATCCTAGGCGAAGTCACGGAATCCTGGTGGAAAGTCTCTTTCCTGGCGACTTCCACTCCTTTCGTCCAGGACGCAGGCTTACAACAAACACGTTTGCTTTGTGTTGCTGTCTACCCGAGTTTACTTTCGACGTTAGTGTAGCCTTAGTGTACTCATGTGACTGGACTTAGTGTTCTTTTTTTTTACGATTTGGAGTTGACCTTCAATTATAGTGTGGCATTAATGTACTTACGTGACTGGAATTTGTGTTCCTACGATTTCATTATTTTCGTTATGATTTATTCCTCTTTTTACATCCCTATGTCAAAAGCAGCAGCCGGCGCCAACTAAAGGCGGCAACATCTCCTAAATACCACATAATAAAAAAAAGAATATGGTTGCGATAAAACACGATCGCACACATGATTACACGCGCGTTCCGACAACGGCGTTCAAGTTACAAGCACCTCTCGCCCACCTAGCTATTCGCTCGGAAAGTAATTGCGTTTATTCAATTCGCTTCGAGGCGGAATGCGGCAAGCAAATTGAGGAATACTGTCGCCGTACTTGCTGGTCCCCGTCTTGCACGTGCCATAGATATTGCGGCGAAAAAAAAGAAAGTAAAGACGCAGGCGGTGCTGCGCCGCAGTACACGCGCGCTTCTAGAGAAGCACAGGAGCCTCGAGTGTGTGTCGTTCGCGCGAAATGAAAGTTATCGAACGCGCTCGTCCTACAGAACCGTTACGGTCCCGCCAATAACAGCCGGGATCTTATACGTATAGGCATATGCACCGCCGCCTCAAAAAAAAAAAAAAAAAAAGAAATAAGAAGAACACAGGGGAAGCAGATTGGGCGATCGAATTCGACCCCTCATTCCTGGGATGAGGAAATACGCAACGTCATGCACGTTCTTTCTCTTTTTTTTTTTGCGCACGTCAAATTTCATTTCCTTGGGATTATCTCTCGAAGCGTGAAGAAAAAAATAAGTTCGACGAAATCCCGGGCAAGAAACTCAAGCGCTGCCATTACCGCCATTTAAATCATGTACACTGAAAAAAGTTTACACCATTTGGGTAGTATTTTGTCCCCAAACAATAATCGTCATCTGTCTTGCCCGCATTTCCTTTCTTTAACGCTGCGAGCCCGGTACTTCCAAGCCACGAACTGCTCGCGCGTTATCAGCGTGACACAGCATTTTCGAGAGGAAAGAATAGCGAGAACACCGTTTTCGAGAAAGCAAACGCAAGCAAGGTAGATGACGGTTATCGTCGTGGGACTAATATACACCCCAGAGGGTGCAACTATTTTAAGAGTGCACTCCAAAAAAAAAAGTTTACACCCATTCGGGCTTATCTTGTCCCCAAACAATAGTCGTCATCTGCCTTGCTTGCGTTTCCTTTCTCGAAAACGCTGCTCTCGCTATTCTTTCCTCTCGAAAATGCTGTGTCACGCTGATAACGCGCGAGGCGTTCGTGACTAAGAAGTACCGGGCTCGAAGCGTTAAAGAAAGGAAACGCGGGCAAGACAGATGACGATAATCGTCGTGGGACAAATATACACCCCAAAGGGTGTAAACTTGTTTCAGAGTGTGTGGATGTCAGAATCGGCGAGCGCGATGCTTGTAAAAGCTATAGATATGTTCAACTGGCTACTCCAGGCGAACATCTGGACAGTGATTAAAGAGAGCCACGACGGCGGCAAACATACAACACCGCACGTACACACCCAAGGGATGAACATCAACACGTACATATTAACATATTATCACGCGACATATTAACCATATCAAACTTCGTTAAAGAACGAAGCAAATCGCTGATCGCGCGAAGCGATTAGCGTGATAGGTAAAATTGTCCCGATTACCGTAAATAGGGTGAGGAAGAAATAAATTTCCGCGGAATGATGGCCTAAAATATGTAGCCATAATGGCCGCCGAATGGCCTCCACATTCTTCAAACAGCTCAGGGATTTGCACTGTGCAGCTCTCAAGGGGAAAAATAGCAAGATGCTTTTAAAAAGTTTTAAAAGTTTTAAAAAAATCCTCGACGAAATTTAAAGCACAATGCTCAGGGCCACCATCTTTGCGCAGTCGCTCCGCGATTTGCACTGGGCAGTAGTCGATGTCAATGAGTGTCCCACTCACCGCCGACCTAACCATACCACACCAAACCAAGCAATACAGCCCGAGACGAACGAAAGGAAGTTATATATATATATATATATATATATATATATATATATATATATATATATATATATATATATATATATATATATATAACCAAATCGTTCAGCGATTTGCATTGTGCAACTCTCAATCTCCACAGTTGTCACTACTAACATAAGCATACCAAAACTACAAGTCGAGCAAAGAGCTGAGCGCGTGAAGCAGCAAGAACTTCGAATTGTTTTTCTGTTTCGTGTGTGTGTGTTTTTTTTTTTAAGTAAGAAGTAAAAAATGCCGAGCAAATGAGAAACTTTACGTTCCCGGCCATGACTACAAATGAAATCCTTCGAGCACGTCATTTTCTTTTTTTTTTTCTTCTTCTATTTCGCGTTCCGAAAGTCAACTTACAACAGAGCGGAACCACTACTGCTCTCACGAAACGTCGAAATGATTTGTTCGTGGATTCGATTATGCCAAGGAGACCTATTTCCGCAGGTTACTTCCGTCTTTTTTGGCCCCCCGCTTCTACTTCCTTCACCACATTTATTCCTTTCTACCCATCCTGCTTCTTATTCATCCCGTATTCGAATGGCGTTGATCTACTGCGTCTCCCACCTTACATTATTTCAAATGCCAGATGGTATTGCGATGGCAGTCTATTCTTTTTATTATTACTATTATTCTTTTCCCTAATCTGGAAGACATGAATTTACGTCGTTCCCATTTCCACTACTCGCCTATTGTATGCCTTGCAATTCGTTCCTCGGTAGCTATCTTCTCTGCACTTCTCACGCCTTTTCTTGATCATTTCCTTCCTGCATTTCAATTCGGTTTCCTTTATTCGCATCGTGCTACATAGTGGTGCTCCATTTGCATCGACCGGCCCAGACACCCCCCCCCCCCCCCCCCTTTTCTCTTTCTCGAAGAAACCCCTTCGCTGTTTCCTTATTTCCGCATCTCCTGCCTCTATTTTCTTTGCCTTCTTTTTTTTTGTCCAGTGCACTTCACTTTCGCTAACATCCAATTTGATTGTTCCTATTTCGTGTTGTTGTTTTTTTTTCTTTTAATTTCCTTACTTCCGGCACAGCCATCCATTCACACGTGTGCAGACCGACGCTCTCCCTTACTGATCTGTCGAAACCAACGGACATGATACGACAAAAAAAAAAAAAAAACGTGATGAAAAAAAAGACAGAGAAAAAGCTACGAACACAAAAAGGAACTCGGTAATGTTGGAGTAGAGAAGCTGAGGCACGCGCCAGCGTTCTTCAAAAGTGCGGGTTGGACCGGTACCCAGGTTTATAACTGAAATCACATGTTCAAAGAAAAATCAAAGGGAGATAGAGAGAGAGAGCATAGACGAGACACGAAATCATTTTGGGAGAGAACGGGCCCCCCTTCCCCTAGCCCCCCCCCCCCCCCCTCGCACATCCACGACCCAATACGGGCGAGCCTCTAAATAGCCTCGGGGTTCTGGCCTTTGAAGCCCATTATCCTCGACGACACGCTAACGCGATAGTGTACTCCGCTTCTAGAGACTGGGACTTAGCGACTGGATCCAGGGTCGTCAGCAGCAGCAGCAAGGTCTCAATAGAGAGGCGGGCCACCGGCAGTGGTGTGTGTGGGGGGCAACGCGACTCTATAACTATTGCTGTGACCAGAATAGTAAAGGTAACGCGATCAAGACGCGAAGTCAGCGTATGCCCGTCAAACCGAGTCTTCTTTCTTTTTTACTTTTTTTTTTTTGCTTTAAGTGACTGAACTCATGCACAAAACTTTGCGATGCATTTACTGTTGGACTGTATATTTTTTATTCATCCAGTGTTCTACTGAGTGTCATATTTTGTGTCGCTATTCTCCCTTTTTACGCAAATTTGTTTCCTTTGCCAAATGATAAGGAGTAGCCGATGCCACCATAAAGGCGCCAACGTGTCCTAATACTCATGTCAATAAAACAAAAGGAGAAGGAAGTGCAGTCATCCTGCAATAGCGACGACTGCTCTTTTTCGCACAGGAATGAGGAAGAATATAGAAGATTACATATTTTTCTCTCTCTTTTTTTTCTTTTGTTACGTGTGTGCAATGAAATGATGCATGCTGGACGGTGTCAGCTGCTCCTCTTAATACATAGACGTGCCCCACAAAAATATTTTCACACACACAAGAAATCAAGGACCCTATAGTAAAAGTCATGCTAAAGTTTGCGTGCTCTCTCTCACACACACACACACACACACACGCACGCACGCACACACACACACACACACACACACACACACACACACACACACACACACACACACACACACACACACAACACACAACACACACAACACACACACACACACACACACACACACGCACGCACGCACGCACAAACGGATCTTCACAAAAAATAAACACAAGGCATTCATAAAATTCGAACGTTCACGTTAAAGTGCAAGTGATATCCCTTATTTGTGGCACACAGCGCTTACGAACACTCTTAATTTCCTTTTCTTCAATTTTTCTGATGACGAGTATCACGAGAATACAAGTAGGACAAACACATGTTTTCTCGCTAGGTTTCAGTGTTCTTCAGCGTACTTAAACGAGAAAAAAAATTATCGCTAAATATGTGTTACGTTTTTTTAATACCTGTACTTAACAAAATGTTCGTCCCTTGAGGTGGCGCCTCCTATGCATCTTCTGTGATGGAACAAGCGTAGTCAAAACGATGGTCGAGTTTCGACTTTCTAATTTGCTTCAATTCGAAATTTATTTTGCATACACATAACATCTTCGAGGGCTGAAAAAAATATTATTTAACGGTGCCAAACCAATATAACTAGGTAAGCATACAATAAATGCCAGTTAAATGGACAACAATAACCAATACGGACAGCTCTACTACAGTATAGGTTAATAAGGGACATTCTTTACATGTTTTCTTTTAAACAAATGGAAAGAAAGAAGAGCTGCAACATTAGAATTCCGGTCATTCCCACTCGAAGTTTCCAAATTTCTTCACGGTACAGAAGCAGAGATTAGAAGAAAGAAAGAACATATCGACATAACTTCTAAAGTTCGCGTGCGCGGCAAATATCAATTTTCGCAAAATGTACGCGTAATTCTCCAGGGGCAACTTAAGTACCACGCGGGTACAACATTCCAATCACAACACTCGCCTGCACGGACCCAAGAACCAAGGAGACACAAAAACACAAGGAAACAAGTAAAAAGGTATGTGTGCGTTATTTTCAAAGAACAAGAGGAACAATTCGAGCAACACGAAAAAGAAAAAAATAATACTACAGAGGCGAGAGATACCGAAGCCCGATTTAGAAACGTTTTAATATTCGTAGAATACCCTTTCCCGAACATCATGTGAGCTATTCGTTAGCGCCTTGCGATATTTATTAGCGTTTTCCTTTTTTTTGTTTTTTTAGCTGCGCTGTATTTTTGGTATGTGCACGATTAGTATTCCTTTTTTAGCGCTATATACCTGTACTCTCGAGACACTCGCAACAAAACAAAAAAAAAACAATAAAAGATACATTGTCGTGAAATGTGTGTGGTGATGTTCGATGGGCTTATCTTAGCGTCCTGTAAACTATTCACAACCGCATTCCGACTTTTAATTGCATTGGTCCTCTTTTCTTGTTGTTGATGTTTTTTTAACAGGGTTACTTGTCTGCTTTGTTCTGTTTGCCTAAACTTGTGCCTTAAATGAAGCTTTAGCATCGTACGACAAGTTTGCTATCCGTTAGAATAACATTGTTTGAATTCCTATTCCGCGTGCCTGTGTGCGTGCGTTTGTGGGTGCGATAGCAGAGGTCCTTCTTAAAGCAGCTAATATTCAACATGGATAAGTACGCATTATTGTTTTTTTTTCTCAATCCCGAAAAGGGTTTTCTCCGCAAGATTGCGCTCGAGGTTGAAATAACGATAATCGATGCTTTGATACCGTATAGCGACAACCAGCGGCGTGGAATTTAACACAACATAAATTAAATAATTCCCACAACGCGTCACATGACACGAAACAATGTCGCGACCCAATGGCGGTTCCAGAAACTCGTAAAAATATTGATGTCCGCGATCACATAAAAAAAAGCGTACTTTGTTATTATTCAGCCTATTCACGTCGTACGTAACATTAAATAAAAAAAAAACGATTTTATGCCATGGCGAATGGAACCGCGGAACTTTCGACAAGCATAAGCGAAATCGACGTGGACCGCGTCAGGGTTCGTTGTCATGACAACGAATTTTCTCAAAACTCCGAGAAAACACCCACACACATTAGGCCCTACACGTAATTTACTTTTTACAACGCCGGACGCAGGCGCTCCCCGTCCCCCCTCCGACGTAAGTCAATTACTCAGTACGCGAAGATAAATTTTCCCGCCAAACTTTTCGAGCCAAGTTTGTACAGAAGGAAGATTGAGAAGACGCTTTTGCTCGAGAGCTCACACATAGATACATGGGAAAAGAAAAATATCTTTCTTTTTTCTTTTTCTTTTCGACAACCACTGCCCCGGTTTTGATGAAGTTTGTCGCATTTAAAGCAAAAAAAAAAATAGAACTTAGAATCTCGCGACCACAGGAAGCATCATTTTGTTTAAGCCCATCGTTCGTGTTACAAAAAACTGTGCTTTGAAAAAAATGGAAAAAGAATACTCGAGTACAAAGTTTTCAGCTCTGTAATTCAGTTCAATAAATAATGATATCACAACTCAATAGACTCCACTTATTACGGCATCCAAAGCGAGAAAGAGTGTTGACGTAGTATATACCGCTCGGAAATGTATGGCTCATTTGTGACGAGGGCTTTTCCGAAACCTTTATAAACATTACAACCATTTCACATAAACTGTAAACTCGTATATCGAATTTGTCCGCTTTAGATGCTGAAAAGTAGACGCAGTTTGACAAGTTCGCGACATCTGTTTTCTTTTTTTTTCTTTTTTCCTTTATTTTTTTTGTGCAGAGTTACGGATTTGTAGATTTTTGTGCTTCTATCACGCTCCTCTGGCGTAGGTCACGTGCTCAGCACAAGATCGGAAATGCTTCTGTCACACTTTTCCCGCCAAGTTTGGAGAGTAACGGAGTTGTAGAGGAAGCTCGAGAGCTCCAGTCTAAATACATAACGACGGGGGGAAAACAGTCTGTCTAGGCGATTTCTTTATCCATTTCGAAGGTGTATGTTGCACAGGAAATGGAGAATTCAAACGTACTGACCGCAGCAAGTAGATTTCTTATTTAGGCAATGGATGTTTTTTTTTTTTTTTTACAAACGTTCTTTGCATTTGCCGGACTGAAAAAAAAAATAAGAACAAAAATAAACTGAAGACTCAAGTTTGCAACTACGTAACTGAGCAATAAACGCGATATCACTATTCCGTAAACTCTACCTAATGGGACACCTCAAGTAAAAAAAAAAAAGATGCACTACAAGTTGTCTGAAGTACACCAATAATACACGATTAGTGCTTTTGCAATACCCTAGTGAGCATTACAACAATTTCTAGTAAGCGGTGAATTCATATATCACATTTTTTCCGCTTTGGATGCTCTAAACAGACGCATTTTACACAACTGCGACGTTTATTTTCAGTGAAGAATTACAGATTGGTTGACTTTCTGCTTACATTTCTTCAACTTTCGCACTTATCATTTCCTAGTAAAAAAAAAAAAGTTTAAAGGCCCAAAACTCAAAATTCTTCTGCTTCGTACAGTCGGTACAATTCAGCTTCCAGTTTGAACTTAAAAAAACAAAAAGAAAACATTTTTCGTTCAAGTCGGTTCAACGGTTGTCCGACCTGAGCATCCACGAGTTTCGCACGTATTCGAAAAGTGGAAATCGAAGTCGGCTCCCGATGCTAAAGCTTCCTCTGAAGCCGGAGAAGTGAGGACGCAATCACTTTTAATTCGTACGGTGGCGCGGAACCAAGCGTCGCCACAAATAATTGCGTCAGGTCGCGGGTTCGATTCCGACACCACCACGGGCGCTTTTCAACGGGGGAACAAAAAATAATAAAGAAAACACGGTCGCGCAGTACAATTTAGATGCCCACCGTTGAAGCTGAAAAATAATTCGGCACTCACAAGTACGGCGAATTTCTTATTCAGATGCCGGTTTTGGCACACACAACTCCCTAACTTCATAAATTTTTTCTTTCTTTTTTTAAAGGGACACTAAAGCGAAACAATAAATCAGTTTAGACTAATGAAGCATTGTTTGAGAACCCTGGAGGCAGTCATTTAAAAAAATAGTTTGATTATTAGATGAGAAAATGAAGGTCCAAGTATCAGAATTTGAATTTCGCGCCGAAACCCCAGCGCCGGTACGTCAGCGTGACGTCAGGGTTTCCAAAGTACGTTTTCGCATTTGGGCCACGTTGGCTGAATGAAGGTTCCAGAAACTTGCCATGTTTGGTAATTGGTTCCTTTAGAACACAATGTAGTCAATCTGTACCGCTATATATAATTAGTAGGCCCTAGAAAATGCCATCACAATCCGAGACATCACAGCCCCCAGGTGCGGGAACATAAGTAGGCGTCGCCACCCGTATTTTGTTCTTGCGCTTTTTCTGGCTAACCAAACGTCTTACCGTTGTAAGAGTGGTGTTTTTTGGTGTTGTAGAACGGTAATTTACTGATGCAGAAAAAATTATTTTTCACTTTAGTGTCCCTTTCAGTACGCGCTTCCTATATTTGTGAGATCCATGTGTGTCGACTGTCGCGACCGCTCGCAATCACCTCCGCAATTCATATGCAATTGGGCGAATAAGGGAAGCAACTCCAAGTGAGCGTCGACACCTCATCCGGGAATGCGCAGAGCTAAGGAAATTACAGGACAGGCACCGGCCTAAGGGCAGTGGCATCCATCGAGGACTGGGGGTTCTGACCGCGGAGCTTAATTATGGGGTTTTGCGTGCCAGAAAAACACGACCTGGTTGCGAGGCACGCCCAGTGGGGGACTCCGAAATGTCGTGAATAAAGGGACGCTATAGGTTACGTACCGATAAATCATGCTTTCAAAAACTGTGTTCGTTTACTGCGCGATAACGTGCCGATTAGTAGAGAAAATTTGTATAAAGATTCGTGTTTTTTGTTTGTTTGTGTCCAGAGTCAGTATACGTCAGCAATCCTTTTTTTTTTACGTAATTTGCGCGTTGCGGTTCCGTAAATGTTCTCGAAACTTTTCAAAGTTCAGCGTTTGGCTTCTTCACAGTGCAATGACGTGAACGTTTAGGTTTAAAAAATATTGACTAGCGCCCGAGCACAGGCCGTTAACATCCATGACGTTACCGTGAGAGCAGCTTTTTGTTATTGTACGGAACAGTTATTCACTAATACCACTCAAATTATTTTTCTCTTCAGTATACTTTTAGCTCATTGTCAGAGCTCTGCCTGTGAAGCTTCCACGGTGACGCCAACATGCAAAAAAGCCAGGAAATGCACATGACAAACTAAATGTTTTTTACGAGATATATAAATGGCCAGGTAAATAAAAATGTAATGTTACTTTTTTTTTTCTCGTCTATACTTCCATTTCCCGCACGCCTACGGCGTCGCACTTCTACGTCCCAGAAGAGAACTGCGGCAGCCAAAGCCAGGAGAAATCGAATCGAAAGTAACTATCATTCGGCTTGCATTTTGAAGTATGCTTGAGGAATAACAACTCAAAAGAGACGAGGACGAAGATAGGGCAGGCACAACACACGGGCGCTAACTTCGAACTTAATTTTTATTTGAAGAAACAAGGTTCATACACACGAAAACACCAAGTGCAGCACGGTGACGTCACGAACCCTCTATCGCACCAGAAAGGCAATATCTTTGTCGGTAAGTGACACTGACGGGCAGCTAATGCACTTGACCTCGGCGCTCGCAATGTAAGATGCTTCCCATATCTTCCTTTCTAGTCTATCTCTGGAACGTGCCGGAAACTCGGTATCGTGAAGATACGGACGGCAATTGTGACGTTTACAGCGCTCAGCCCGCATTGTTATTTACGGGCCAGTTCTGCTCTCGCACCCTTTCATTTGAACAACGCCCCGTTTGTCAAACATATACCCGATTGCAATTTTAACTCTAGGTGCGAGAAAACAATCGCCCATCTTCCCTGTGGGTGCCCCCCCTTCAGTGCGCCCAGGAAATAACTTTCAAGAGTGTCAGATAGTCTTGACAAACGCCATTTGTCGGAGGAAAGGGACACTGGGCCGAGACCGTCCTCGGCACAGAAGGCTCTGAAAGCGTTGCTGCACTTCTTGCGGAGAACTGCCCTTAGAGATAGACACTAAGCAGTGCCGCATTCTCCGTTCCTTGTTGCCCTTTCCTTTTTCCTCTTACTTTTCCACTTTTGTAACACTTTCTTTTCTATTATTTTTCATTCCCCTTTCCCCAGCACAGGGCAACCAGCCGGTCTGAGAACTGGCTAACCTCCCTGTCTTTCCGTCTATTCCTGCTCCTTCCTTCATTTGGTTGCAATTTTGAAGTATCTAAAATCAATAACTCGGGTATTTGTGTGCGTTATTTACCATCGTTCCTTTTGCTCACACTTCCTTGACATGCCAAGAATAGGCGTAGAGAAAAATAGTGGGCACAATAAAACTGCTTCTAGGCCTCTGCAAAAAGAAAGAAAGGAAAGCTCATACACAGCCGTAATGCAGCACCTTCAGAGGGATGTTTTCATTTATATAATGCGTTAGGATTAGTAATGTCAAAGCGAAAGAAATGTGTGTGTGTGGATAGGTGTGACAAGCCAGTCACTTGGTACAGGTAGGGAAGGGATAGGAAACCTCCATAATATTGTTACGTAGCAAGACGCAGACGAAAAGCTATATACAAGTATATTTACAAGGAAATACGCCGCACTTGGCCAAGAGGCAACAGCCCGCGCTAGACTCCAATCGTCGTCGTCATCTTCACACTGCTCGCCTCTTCGTCATCGCCAATACTGTTCCGTAGCACTACCCCCGGCGGCAAAACGGCAAAAGCGCCGTTCCGGAACGAATAAAGGCCGGACTCGGAAGCAGTGTAGTAAGCCTTGAGCTTACTGACGTGCACGACATCACCCTTAACTGCTATCGCGTCCTACTTTTAGAGGCGAAGCGTAAGCGTCTGCCAAGTCTTTTTTTTCTCATTAATTACGATTTGTAACCCAAAGCTTACGAGCACGGAAGCCCGATACTGAAACCGTTACGCCACGGACACATGGGCAAGACGAAGCACTGCGATAAGCAGTGATTATGCGTGTTCGCAGTTTTATTGCATTTCACATTTTAAAAAAAGGAGTATAAAGTGCTTTGGAACCTGTAGGCCAACGATGGCAGAAAATGCGTAACGAACGAAGCTACAGGAACGTCTGAAGCCGCAAGTAAGAAGACGAGAAAAATCCACGTACTACCCATCATTGCCGCGACGGCTGAGCAATCTCAGCGCCAGAGTTCCCTCCATTAATTATTGTAGGAAACTCTATAGGCTAGAACGGTGCAGCTGTGCCTTGGCTCCGCTACAGAGCCAGTCGAGCAAGAGCAGACTTGAGCCAAGTCAACTTCGCCATCTCGCAGACAATCGGACATGCAGCGCCATGTTTGCGTCTCTGGAAGCCTGCTCGCGCGCATAACAAAAAGAAGTCACCAGCTTTCTCGTCTTCTCCCCTTTCGCGTGGCTCCTCTCCTCGCTGCTGCGTTCGTAACCAATCACGTGACCTCCAACGTTCGTCGCGCGGGCCGCGCATGCGTCGTCGATGGCGCGACAGCACGACGGCGGCGACGCGACGGCGCGAGCGCGCCTGGGGTGTCCGCGTAATTACTACCGCGATGAAAAATGGCTGCAGTGGAGACGATGTCCCGAAAGCGAAGCCCAACCTTATTCGGCGAACTGCGACAAGTCGCAATCTCGCGAGTGGCACGAAAGACCGTCACGACATAATAAACAACAACAAAAAAAGCGCCTTTTACGTTTCACAGCCCTCGTGTTTAATGTCTATAGTCTTCCCGCGCAGACCCTGCTCGACGTAAATCTTTTGTGTCATTGATTTATAGGGTGTAACTTCTGGAGACTATTATATCAAAATTGGCCCGAGGAGCGAAGCATTGACAGACGATGGCACGGTACAAGAAAGCCACGCAAGGTAAGTTATTTTTCTCCTTTTCCTTTCCCTCTCATTTTTTTTTTGGGGGGGGGGGGGGGGGGGGGGCACTGTTACATTCTCACGCCGGGCACGGTGCGCGCGTGTCCGCTTTCTACACCCGAACTGCAGGGTTTCGTCGGCGTTTCCGCTTTTCCTCGGCCTCGTCTTCCCATACTGCTGCATCTTGGCGCCTCCGGCGTTGAGACGAGAAGACGAGCTGAGACGAGTTGAGACGAGAAGTTCATGGCACGACGATCTAGCACTCCGCCACTTCAACTTGCCCTCCCCCGTCCACTATAGGCTCAACGTTGGAGGACAGCGCAACGCGAGGCAGCCTTCTGATGGCGCAAAATCGGAGGGGAGGGGGGGGGGGGGGGTTCTGGCAGCACGGTACGATCGCTATCACTGTTTCACGGAGAAGCTGTTAGCGGGAAGTTCCACGACAGGCTTTTTTTTTTGGCGGCACGACAGGTACAAAACGTACCAAACGTTCAATCACAGAAGAGCCAGCAATCGCAGCCCGCATCGTAATTCCAAAGCGGCCGTATGTCTAACAGACAGACATGCGGCCGCTGCTGTGACCGTATGTTTAGCAGACATACGGCCACGGACATACGGCATTGCTGAAAACGCGCAGCCGGACGATGGATGGCGTCGGTGTCGAGCCGTTCACGAAGGGCTGCCAGCAACGCAGCCCTACCATGAATTCGCGACGCGCAGCCCGTTGCCGGCGACGGCAGAACCGCCGCGACATGCAGAATGCGCATGCGTCGTATGTACGCGGAGTACTAGCACGCTCGAACGTAGTGAAGCACTCAGAAATTATCGCGTACACAGCGAATGAATTGGATGGGATACAGTGAATTGCACCGTCTATATAGCGGAGCGTTTGCGAAGTGTCGGGTACATTTCGCGCAGTGATAAAAAGAGACCCCTATATGGGACTTCTGAAATGTGTGAGAACTCGCGTTTACAGCTTCCGCTTTCTATGATATAGGAGTTGCTTGTGTTATTGCAGACCTTTGCAGGTCTACTTCAGTCACATTCTCGCAGACAGACGGACGGAAATTTCGGAGTGCAATGCAATCCTGCACTTTTTATTTTTTGAAGTGGAAAGTTTGCCCTGCAGCACAAAACGAGTGAAGCGTGTTATGCGTACACGTCATGTTAATGAGTTTGTCATGCTCACTAATGTCCAGCGGGAATCTATGGTGTGGATTCACATGCGTGCGGATCCCGCGCATCCTTTACGCTCCCGTCTGCCCTCGCGAGCTGCACAGTAGCGTTGTCGTCATCGGGCCTAACGTTAAATGCTTTCCAGACGAATTCGCGCCGACCCACGCGACTGCAAATGGACGTTCAATATCCTCCGGGCGCGGAACCGAAGCCCGGCCTTCCAGATTATAAATCCCCGCCATCACACCACCGGGGCCACTTCAATCACCCATGCGACACGAGTCGCACCCCCCTTCCCCCCACCCCCCTCCCGAAGCGGCGCTGGAGCGAGTGGGACGCCTCGAGGCGAGATTGCATTTCCGGATTCCAACGCCTCTCTTCACCGCCAAACACTGCTCGGCCTCATAATGGGCGACCTCTGCGCGAGCCTCTATTTCGCCGTCCATTTCGCCGACTGGCCCGCCTCCTCGCAACCCCCCGTATCGCCGCTTCCAAACGTGCACGTCTCTTTCCCCCCGTTTCCTCCCCCCTTGTCCTGTCCACGGCTCATATATCCGCTGACAGCGCGATCCGTTTCACCGCGAGCAAAATGGAGCGGGGAAAGGGGGGCAGCACATACGTCCTCTCGTGCTCTGCAGAGAACGCCACCGCGGGTTCTCTGCTGCTTAACCGATGATCGACCACCGCCGCTTAGCGTGCTTTTGCCTCGCTCCTCTCCTGTTCTTGCTTCGCCACCAAACAAGGGTTCCTTGCGGGGAAGGGTGCGAAAGGGAAAGCGGGACTAAAACACGGCAGACGAGTCGTCGTATAGCTGCAGAGCGAGCTATGCACGCGAACAATGCGACGATATATATCACAGGAGGCCTGCACTGCGTGCACTCACCGTTGGCGGCGACGAAGTACCGCATTACCGCGATTACAAGCGGCGTTCCTCTCAGTCCCCGAGAGTGTTAACGAGACGCACTATAAAGACTGCAATTACTAACTATCGGCACCACGGGATAACTTTACCACGTCCGCGGGCGATGGCAATTTAGTCTACGAGTTAACAGCACCGACCTTTTTTTTCTTAAGGCGAAGTTTCCTTTGCGAAACCTCACACATTTTTTTTTTTTTGGCCATGGCTGCTGGGTGCTGCTGATGTCGTGCTGATGTCTTGCTGATGTCTCACTCAAAACAAACTGAATTACGAGCGCGACGGGGGGGTCGAACCTCGGTCTCACCGCGCAACATCCCGATGCCCCAATCACTGGGCCACAATGCTTTTCTTTCTCGTTGATTGCCTTGTTTACCATTACGCAGACATACTTCTATCGTGCCAACGCCAACCATCCCTTTGAGGTGATCGCCCCGTGTGTCACATTGCGCATATCACGGGCGGGCGGGAACACACGCTGGTGCACGACGGTTACCTTTCCGGAATGAAATGAGTAAATTCATAGCACTTCATTCGCTGTTTCGCGATAGCTTCAACGAACGTAAATTCGAAAGATGCGCGTTGGATCTGCGCAATTTCCAAGTGTGGCTTTGCTCACCTGGGCAAAGCCACACTCTCTCGGCAGTTGCGAAGTTACCGATCTTCGAATCACCTTTCATTCCAAGCTCACCTCCTCGCCCCGCATGAAATGCGTCACTAAGCACGGCGTGTGGCATCTTGGGCACAGCAAGTCGAAGCTTGGGGTAGTTCCAGAGGTGTTTCCAGAAGCGGTAGTTCCAGAAGTTAGTTCTTAAGCCGTACACGCACTTCTGCCGACCTCTGGTGGAATTACCGCTGTCGTCTGCAACGGTGCTCGCCGGTGTAACAAATATCGAGTAGGCAAGCGTACAGAGGACATTTATCTCCGTACACCGATATCGGTGCTCCGGGCAGGTCATCCGTGTAGAGCAGCCTCGCTCTCAGTTTTCGCTCGGTCTAGAAAACCTGGCCTGCAGACTTACGAAAGCTGGCCTAACTTCCTTATTCAAGCTTGCAAACGGTCTCATCGACTGGACAGAAATAACGGATAACGTTACCATAAGAATTCCGCGAAAGATAGCTAGGATGTCTAGACCTCTTCGTGTACCTGCGTCTGGCGCCTCAAATAATCCCTTGGCCAGGATTCTGCAGGCTTGAGATGAACATTAAAAGATATTGACATGACCCACAGCCCGCTTCACGAGCAGCACTCGAGTCCATTTCATGACCTATTTCCAGAATTGACATTGTTATTTTTGTATGTTATGGGAGCGAACCATTGCTGTGTGTCTTTGTACTTTTTTATTTCTTATTATATATGGTACTTAGGAGTTGTTGTCGCCTTTAATTGGCGTCGGCTACTCCTTTTCATATAGATATTTAAAGAAAGAATAAATCATAACAAAAGATAATGAAATCATAGTAACACAAAGTCCAGTCACATACGTCCACTAATGACACACTAAAACTGAAGATCCATTCATCCATCCATATGACATGATATGTGAACTTAAAACGATGGTGTAATATTACCTAGAACCAACGGCTACAAGAAAAAAAATACAGTGACCCAAATTCTAAACTTAACCTACACAAAATATATATGTTTCCGAAATATGCACGTTTTTGGGCAGGTACACCCGTGAGCAAAAGTATACGGACCACAGGGTCGCCAATGAGAAACAAAACTTCTTCGTAATTAACACGCACAAACGGAAACTGACGAATGCACTAGAAAATACGCAACGGCAAGTTTGGACTGCAGTCTCTGATTTCGAGCGGCGTGTACAGACGGAGGAGAAAAACTGTTTTATCGCGCAATCCCTTGTCGGTATACTTTTGCCCACGGGTGTGCATCTGTGGCGTCCCCATGCCACCCCCTAAGTGCCATTTTCACGCAGAGCGCTTATGAACACGGACGCAACAGCCACAAAAACACGAAAATAAAAGGAAGCACTCAAACATGCATACGTGCTCTTCTAGAAACACAAGAACAATACAAGGAAGAAGAATAACAAAAGGAAGAAGAAAATTCAAGGTACCATAGTCTAATTTAGCGACTTTCCTGGCATCCCGAATTCCTCCAAAACCTACATACCATAGTGCGCGCATCGATATGTTGCGATTCTTTTGATGGCCACGGACCGAGTTCTTTCGTAACGACAGTGGTGGCCCATTCGAAAGCACGTAGCTTTGCCGAAGGCGTCTTACGATGAGTATCATATTCGTTGCAATGTGAAAGAAGATGCTCTGTTCACTCATCGGTCGTCTTCAGAGATGTCGCAGTTGTACCGTCATCGTTAGTCTCATGTTACCTTTGACGTTATCGTCATGCTGTTGACGACGTCTCTGTATGCGGGACAGCTGGTGGCACTGATGCCTTCGCTTCAAGTTTTACTTTAAGCTGGCTTTTTTTTTTCTGCTCAATGATCCTAAAGGATCTGTTTCTCGTATGGCAGCCGAACAGGCTGCGAAATGAAATCGAGTTATTCACAAAACAGTTAATGAGGCCATTAATGGCATATGTACCTCGTTTTTACACCTGAATTGTATTCCGAGCGAAAGATTGGATCCCACGTGGGATCATTCCCCACCTGCGGCAAGTTGTTTGTTTATCCACTTTCATTTCCGTCAGTTATAATTTCTTTGATTCAATGAGTAAGTACAAGTAATTTCCTCTGTGTTGTCCTTGGTGTCGTTGTTTGTTGGCTTCTTATGCTATGATTAATAAATATCGGGCCCCTCGGTTAACCCCCTTTCTTCTCGTTCAATATATATATATATATATATATATATATATATATATATATATATATATATATATATATATATATAAACACGAGAAGCACAACTTTGCGGCCATCTTTGGTTTATTCACCCATCAGTGCCGGACAGCGGACCGACCTCTTTCAAGCGTTTGACCCATTGAAAAATCCAGTTATATATATATATATATATATATATATATATATATATATATATATATATATATATATATATATATATATATATAACCTCCCCATTGCGCCCTTCCTCAAACGCAAATGAATGGGAGGAGTTAACTGAAAACAAAGTATTTATACAGACTTCCGCCTATCTTATACACGCCTCTTTATACTTATAAAGATGCAGCAATGTCGTCGCAAAAAAAAGAAATATGGCGGGACAGCGCGTGGCTACGCATGTTGTTCCTGACCGCAGAAGTGGATGCGGTATTGTGCCATACACCGGACGTCATTTATTTCCCTTCCAAAAAGGCGTCTCTTTTCATCCCACTTACTCAGCGACATCATTGGTCCTTCTTTTCTAATTGCGCCTTTTTCTTCGCGCTCGCGAAGATTCCTGTTTGGGAAGCGTATAAATGAGTTCTCGTTTCAGCGCCCAGGTCATTAATTGCACGTCACAGCACAATTCCCTGAAAACCCACTTCCTTCCTTCTTCCTCCGTTTCCTTCTCCTCATTTATCTCCCACATTCACCCTATTCTCAAGCTTGTGCGTGAACTTGCCAGCTGAACGTAAGTCTAAGCATAGATATGTACGACGTGGTAATAAATAACTACGCAATACGCAAACAGAGGCAGTTTAATCACCTCCACGAGGCGCCCCGTGTGACCAAGTTTAACACACACACACAGACACAAAAATAAGCAGTTTCTTTTCATCAGATTGGTCGTTTCCGCGGCCCGCTGCGTATTCTTCTCCAGCGGAAAGTGGCTCAAAAAGGCCGCGAGGTGGCGCGCGAGAGAGTCGAAGCCTCGACGAATTACGTAAGCTGTTTACAAAAACGCGGGCTATACGTATGTATGCGGCGTTGCGTGAATAGATCCTCATCTAAAATGCGACCCGCCAGCGCCTTCTCCTTCTCCATCGTCCTCCGCTCCGCTACCGTCGTTCCCTACTCCCTCGCCCCCCTCCCCCATGACCCACCGCCTTTCAGCGCGCGTACCTTTTGTTCCGTTTGCTTCCGGTATAACGGACAAAGCGGACTCTGCCGTCGAACTGCCGAGAAAGCTCTGAACCGTGCTCTAACGGAAATTCATTGAGTCCGTAGAATGCCTATAGAGGCGTTCTCTTGGCCCTTTACATCTAGAAATTGTCTAAAAAGAACTTGTGACCTCGTGGTTTCTATGCGAAGACAATGCATCCAGATTTAAACTAAATCTCAAAAGGCAATTGAATGGCATCCAAAGAATCGATACAGGTACAACGGAATTTTGATAAATCATTTTAAGGACTTGCATTTTTTTTCTTTGTTCTTTTGTTATTCACATGTGCTGCGCTACTTGAAAACGTATCCATCGCTACTGTCTACATACAGGTGCCTATTTTCTGCGAACGTTCGGTTCGGAAGTGTGCAGACTACAATAGGCCGCCGCCATTCCCGCTCTAACTCTGGTTCACAAGTTCTCTTACAGTCGGGTCGACCACACAGGGTGCATAGAGCCACCTGCTCGCATTTCTCAGCGCAGGTGTCACGTTCTTCGAGTTGCCAGACCCCGTGCCCACACAGACCCCATTTTCTGCTCCCTTCTTTTCCACGCGTGGCTACGGAATGGAACTGCCTTTCCTACGACATCGCCGCCATCACCTGCCCGGCTTATTTTTCTTTTCTTTGGAGCCGTAACCGATCAGCTGTCATCTCCTGAACCACAGGGCAAATCTTCTTACGTCGTTATTCGGTAACCCCACCCCTCACGCAATACCCCTTCGAGGGGTCTTTGAGGTAATAAACTGAACCGAGCTGGAAGAAATACCTCGTTGAGAAATATTATTGCCCATCGACTGCTTGCAGCCGTTGTGAACCCTAAGCGAAGAAGTCTGTAAGAAGGCAAATTGGTGCTGAAGAAGCTGTCTCAGTTTATCTTTCGCCGCAAAAACCCCCGGGGTTTTTCGACTCTGATATTTTGTTTTCTATTACTCCGTTCTTTTGTTTATTATTGTCAACTTGTAAAAATTTTGCACGATAATCAATCGCATCGAAGATGAATGTCAACCGAGTACATCAAAGTCTCAACGGCAACACAACAAAATTTCAACAACTGCTCTTCCGACGGATTACGCTTTTCTTTTTTTGTCGACTAATGCTTACAGACTTGGAGCAATAATACTGTTCCCAAGTCCGTGTACTACAACGGACCGAGTGAAATAGTCTTAATATCTTACGCTGTCCATCGACAGCGTGTGGACGTCATGAAACCCCAGGGAGCCGTCTGTAAAAATCCAAAAGCGGTGCACACGAGACACTCTCCCAAATTTGTCTTCAATTCTATTTTCTCTACGGTAAAACCCAAGGAAAGTTCCGAGTTCAACTAGCATCTTCCTTTTTCGTTCGCTTCGTTACTTTCTCCCTCTCTCTCTCCTGTTTATTTTTTATAGGACTCTGTGGACTTTTCCTGCTTGCTTCGTTACCCTCTAGTATCGATTACGAAGGCGAGCCACATCGGGAGAAATCCTTTCGCGCGATAAACTAAATCCACCCCCCCTTTCCTTTCTTGCTCCCCGCCAACGACCGCAAGGATATATATCCGGGAGCCGTTCTAAAGATGCAGTCGCGGTTAGAGGCTCCTTACTCCACAACCCGAAGCAGCCTTCGAGGCGACGGCTTGTTTTGTAGCTACGTGCTAGTCAGACTACAGGCTCGTTTATTGTCTCGTATAGCGAGACAGCTAGCATGCTTTTACGCACAGTCGTCTAACCAGCTTTCAGCAGCGAATGGAGTTACTGCAGGTTAGTTAGGTTCAGTTCGGGTTGCGAAGACTGCCGTTAACGTTCCTTCCTACTCTTATAAGAGAGCTTTAGCTTGTTCGTAAACATATTGCCGTCCTCCAAATACCGGGCTATCATCGAAGAAGTGTACGCCAGCAGAAACTCTGGTAGCGGCATCCTGTATAACGCCAAGCTTACCTAGGGTAGCAAACTGGACTCAGTCTGGTTAAACTCCCTGCCTTTACTTCCTCCCTTCTCTCTTTCTTAACTAGAGAGAACGCAAAGCTGCATTCGAGTTCTACATAACTGCGAGTGTAAAACGTTGGTAGCGACATAATGGCTAACACGCAGTTTTTTTATGACTTGCTTTCGATGACAACACTCCCGCAACAGAAAAAAAAGTTGAGTGGCAATTTAGCGGTAAATGCGAGGCAAATGCATTAGCTTTGCGTCTCACCTCTATGATTTAAACCACGTTCACAACATTGCAAAATGTTCAGGATTCCGCGCGACACACATTGACATATATATATATGTATGTATATATACGAAAACGTTAGAGTCTGTCAACATCCGGTAGTTGAACAGGCGCTTGTACTTGTAAGCTGACAACGCACGTACGATAAAAAAAAAACGATGCTTTATTCCTACGTTTCGGCCCCACAGGGGCTTATCCGCTGTCAAGACACATCGTTGCTGTAAGGGGCTTGTACCTGTGACGAATTAGCAGTACACGTGTCAAACGTCGTAAAAAAAAAAGATGCACCACGCGATGGTTGTTAGAACAGGTTCGTACAGCAACAAGCGTAACAAATCAATATATACAACAAAAACAAGGCACCAAGGCAACGGGTAGGTAAGCTCTCCCAAGCAATCAAGGACCTAATAAAAAAAAAACGGCAGAGCACGAAATTGTCCAACTCAAGAGATCAGATGGAATTCGCTGAACTGTCAGAACTGATCATCAAAAAGAAGGTAAGGGATATTCGAAATTATAGCGTGGGAAAAATTGAGGTAGCAGTAAAAAATGGTCGCAGCACGAAATCAGTGAGAATAAAACTTGGCATATGACTAAGCAACGTGTATGCACTGAAAGATAAGCAAGGTAATGTCATTAGCTATTTCGACGACATAGTAAGAGTAGCAGAATAATACCATACTGATCTGTGCAGTACCCTGAGTAGCCACACTACCTTCATTCGAAGTAGTGACGAACAGGATACAGAGGCTCCTCCTATACCTAGCGACGAAGCTAGAAGGGCCTTGCAAGACATGGCTCAGGGAAAAGCGGCAGAAGATTGAATAACAGTCGAGTTTTTATTCATCCAGTGTTCTACTGAGTGCCATATTTCGTGTCGCTATTCTCCTTTTTATGCAAATTTGGTTCCTTTGCCAAGTGACAAGGAGTAGCCGGTGCCACCATAAAGGCGCCAAGCTCTCCTAATATTCATTTCAATAAAAAAAAACCGTCGAGTTAATCAAAGATGGAGGAGATAGCACGTTTGAAAAGATTCCAGCACATTATATGCAATTCCTCACGATATCAATTGTACTGGAGCGCTGGAAGACTGCCAACATTATACTAGTCCATAAGTACGGAGATGTTAAATAATTGAAGAATTATAGGCCCATTACCTTGTTTTCAGTACTCTATAAAATATGTACCAAGCTAATTACAAATAGAATCAGGGCGACACTCGATATCGATCAACAAAGAGAACCGACTGTCTTCGGGAGAGGAGGTTTTACAATGGATCGCATCCATGTAATCAATCAGGTAATCAAGAAATATGCAGTGTGCAATCAACCTCTCTATATGGATTTCATAGATTATGAAAAGGCATTTGATTCCGTTGAGACACCAGCACTCACAGAGGCATTGCGTAATCAAGGAGTATCGAAGGCATGCGTGAATATCTTGGGAAATATCTACAAAGAATCCGTAGCTACGCCGGTTCTCCACAAGAAAAGGAGAAAGCTACCTATAAATGAAGGGGTCAGGCAAGGAGACACAGTCCCCCCAATGCTATTCACTGCATGCTTAGAACTATTCAGGCTACTATACTGGGAAGGCTAAGGAAAGAGGATCAACTACGAATATCTCAGGAACATTCGGTTTGCAGATGACATTGTTCTATTCAGGAACAATGCGGACGAATTACAACAGATGATTGAGGACGTTAACTGAAAAAGCGTAAGACTGGGGTTGAAGATTAGTATGCAGAAGACAAAGAATATTCAATAGACCGGCATGGGAACAAGAATTCAGGATTGCCAGTCGGCCTCTAGAGTCTGAACACAAGTACGTTTACCTAAGTCAATTGCTCACAGGGGACCCTGATCACGAGAAGGAAATTTACAGAAGAATAAAAATGGCTTGGAGTGCATACGGCAGAAAAAAAAAAGTGCACAATCAGTGCATTGTGCCAGTGCTCACATATGTAGCAAAAACTTGGACGTTAACAAAGAAGCTCGAGAACAAGTTAAGGACCGCGCAAAGAGCGATGGCGCGAAGGATCTTAGGCGTACCGTCAAGAGACAGAAAGAGAGCGGTGTGGATCGAAGAGCAAACGGGGGTCAGCCGATATTCTAGTTGACATTAAGAGAAAAAATCAAGGCGGGCCGGCCATGCAATGCGTAGGTTAGATATCCGGTGGACCATAAGAGTTACATAATGGGTATCACGGGAAGCGCAGTCGAGGACGACAGAAAACTAGGTGGGGTGATGAAACTAGGCAATTTGCTGGCGCAAGTTGAATTCAGCTAGTGCAAGACGAGGGTAATTGAGGATCGCAGGAAGAGGTCTTCGTCCTGCTGTCGACATATAAAAAAAAATAGGTTGATTATGATGATGATGAAGAAGTTACGAGCTGAAACTTTCTCACCAGTTGCTTGTGGATTAGTTTCTACATCAGACAGCTTTTCTTCACTGCAGTGTACCAAAACAATTATGGGGTTTTACGTGCCAAAACCACTTTCCGATTATGAGGCACGCCGTAGTGGAGGGCTCCGGAAATTTCGACCACCTGGGGTTCTTTGACGTGCACCTACATCTAAGTACACGGGAGTTTTCGCCCCCATCGAAATGCGGCCGCCGTCGCCGGGATTCGGTCCCGTGACATCGTGTTCAGCAGCGCAACACCATAGCCACTGAGCAACCCAAGCGGGTTCTGCAGTGTACCAGTCAGCTCTTCTAGAATGCTGTACGTTCGTACTACGCGATGAAACTTGTTGCGCATTGCGTCTTCATTACCCGGTCTGCACGCGATATTGTTTCATTCATCGGTCCCCGTTCCTTTTTCTACCCACTACGTCAACCTCTTCTTCAAGATCACTTTACGTTCTCATTCTTTCCTGAAACATGTTCATCACGCCTTCTATCTTCAGCAAGTCTTGCGCAATACGTATCCGCTCTTCTAGAACTCTCACGACCATGTTCTGAAAGTTATTTCAGCGTTCTAGTTTCAGCGGTTGTTACGCAATACATCCCACTTCTGGAACTCTCCTGTTCCTGTTATGTTCTAAGACATTTTCATGCGTTCCAACTTCAGCAAGTCCTAAGCAGTACATCGTCTCCTTCTCCCTTTAATGTCCTGATTTTGTTTCACGCGTTCCATCGTCGGCAACCTTTCCGCAATGTATCTTCATTCCTACTATGCGATAAGGAGCAGACGGGACTGCTTTCCATTGCCAACGTCCTTTCGTTTCTTCATGCCGACAACGAAATGAACGAATGGATAAAGAAGTCGCACGAATTTCAAACGCTGCCCGCAGAATAACGTAACTTCGTGCGGAAACGGTATATACGAGGCCCTCTGCAATTCATGCTAAGGCCCTCCAAATTCGAAGTACAAGCCTTAGTGAACGGGGGAAGGGGGGGGGGGGGCAGGAGGAGACATCACTGGAAAACAGGTTTTCGCCTCGATTTATACCGTCCGCACAACCCACGCATTCCTCCGAGTTCGGTCCTAGACAGAGACATTCCCGTCTACGTGTGCCCGCACGACTGCTTATACGCCATATGCGCGTCCTATCGCCCATTCGAGCAGCCAACCAACCCAGGTGCCAGCAAAGCAGCGGCGATGCAAGTTTCATGAAGGGTGCCTGCCACTCTCCATCACTCCACATTATTTCGCCTATGCGCGTCGGCGCACAGGGACAAGATAAAAGTTATATATATATTAAAGAAGGAAAGAAAGAACACTGAAGTATAAAAACTAAACCGCAATGACGTCCATTAATGCCTTTCTTTTTTTTTTTTTCTCGCGTCCCCTTCCATAAGGCGTTTCTGCGTGTTTGAGGGTTCTGCGTGCTTCTGTGTTGGTGTTTTTTGTTTCTTATTTTTCACAGGTGTATACATCGCATAAAAGAGGCAACGAAAACAGAGGCAGCTGAGAATTCTATAGGGTCGTATCAAGTTCTTTGGCGTACTCCTCTTCTCTTTGGTCCGGTACTCCACTCCCCAGAACATTTATAGATAAGGTGAGTGCAATCTTTCTTTCTTTCTTTCTTTCTTTCTTTCTTTCTTTCTTTCTTTCTTCATTCCTTCGTGCTTTAGCTACTTCATTTCTTTCTGTTTCCCTTATTTCCTCCTTTCTTTCTCTATTTCTTTTGTCAGTTCACTCAAACCGCATTTCACGTGTACATGCAGACCTTTAGATGACCATTGCAAACCGATGAGAACAAAGACATCAGCGGCTATGACCAGCATAAGAAGCATTACGTATAGACAAAAAAAAATAACACGAACTCAACAGTAGCTCTCAACTGATTAGCAAGAACGTCAGCAGCACAGAGAGGAGGGGCCGACTTTAACGTTGCGCATAACGAAAAAATGAAACTCGCATAAGTGAGGGTTGAGGCCTCGAACCAAAAATAGACAAACAAGATTTAGCATATTGAAAGTCGTGGGTTATAGCAAGAGCATTCGCTCATTCAATAGTAGAATTAGGCCATTCATTCAGTCACACACGCTGCAAGACATTAATAAACCCAAGAAAGCATGTATGGCAAAATATATCAACATGTCTGAGTAACGTAAGAAGCGCAGAGAACAATGCAAGCAATAGAATAACTGTTTGCTTAGCTGCAAAAATACGTGTTTCATTGAAGATTCAACTTTCTTTCGAGCCTTCCTTCATTTAGCATCGAAATAAATTCTCCCTCCCCCTCTCTCTCTATCTCTCTCTTTCTCTTTCTCTCAAATGAAATTCATTCATTAATTTGCTCGTTCGTTCTGTTTTCGTACTGCCCATAAACTCGCTCTTTATTTTTCGCTCCAAAAGAACATGTCATTCGTACTGTCACTCTATGCGTCCCTTCTCTAAGCACTTCAGCTTCAACACAACTTATTTTTTTCGTGCGTTCAAACGAGGCACTGCACCAGAACACACTCTCTATCGCCCAGCCTACCTATCTACGAAGCACCGCGAAATGTACGTGCAAACAAAAAAAAAAGCTGGGAGGGGAGGAGGAGGAGAGGTTGCGGTTGGAAACCGATTACGGGCGTCGGCAGAATCGCATAGGGTCGAACGAGCCCAATATTATATATCCTACATTAAGCCGTAATGCAGTCCCCTCGCGCATCGAGTCCCTCTCGCTTTAAACTTCCTTTTCTTTGCAGCGATCATGATGAGGCACAGTTTAGCGAGGAATACGAGGACCAGCGGGAGCGATTTAGAATTCATACGCCCCGTCAGCAGCGTGATGAACGAGTAAACTAGCGCACACAAAAAAAGAAAAATGAAAGCACTTATTATTCATGGGTTACCGCAAGGCCGGATACATGAAACAGCGACGGGTTAAGCGGCACAAAAGTAAGGGGATAATACGCGGGAGGGGGGGGGGAGGAAAGGATCAGAGAGAAAGAAGGGAGTAAAGATATATGCGGCACGAAACGGAGATAAAAATCTAACATCTCTTAAACATCGTGCATTTAAAAAGAGAGAGCAGGGAAAGATAAAAAACGAGGCCACATACAAAATACACACGGCGCGTACGGAGAAATAAGCAAGAAATATCCCGCAGCTGGGCCCCGTTACCACTTATGCCTTACCGCACAAACGATGACGCAATATCCGGCATAGAAAAGGACCAATGACCCGGAGAGAAAAAGAAAAGGGTAAAGCACCAAAACATATTTAGTACGATGAAAAAAAAAAAACAAGGAGCTTATAAGAGACACGCACACATCAACACGTACGTTCAAGCGTTCATATTACATAAAGGCGATAACCGGGACACACTAAAAGGAGCGAAGGTTAAAATACACTGATATGAAATATCGATCAGGACCAAAAAAGGATATACTGAAAGAAACTGAGACTTCACAACAACGCACATAGGCACACACACGTACACGCACAAGCAAGCGTAGATTTCACAGGTAATATCCAGGGCATATAGTAGCACAAAGCCTGAGATAGAATACAGAAATAAAGAGGAAAGAAACATCGCTCGGAGGAAACACCGAATGAAAGAAGCTCGTACTAGCGCACAACGAAATATAAATAAACGCCCATAGCGGTACGATAGAAGCATATCAGCCGTGAAAATTGCATTCGCCGCAACCCAGGTTTTGCTTCTTTTTTTTTTACTTTTTCTATACACCAACGCGCGCTATTGAAGAGGGCGCGCTGTTACATTGAGCCTGGCAATCTCATTACTATACAACAAGGCCTGCATAGATTACCGATGCATGCAATTTGTGGCATCGGATAAAAAGAGGAGGGAGCGATCACCGAATGTATATCAGCGTATGCGAACACAGAAGCCGAAGGCGCAGGAAAAGGCAAATTGATCCTGGTTCGGAGATGTCAAGCCCTAACACTTCTACTTCAATATGCGGGGGAAAAAAACGAAACAAGAAATAAACGCGGACAAATAGAAAGATTACGGATATGGCTTGCGGTACCTATCAATCGAACCAGTTTTATTGAAAAAGCACTGCTTGTAACAGCAAGAAGAAATACGAAAGTTTTGTTCAGAAAAGTCGCTAGTGAAATTAATTGCGTTTCTATTGACCTTTTTATTATTTTGCCTTTGGTTGACTTGTTGTTGTTTTGTTGTTATTTGCTGACTCACCACGACCATGTGATAAGTTCGGCTACTGCAGAGGAGCCCGCTATACTAAAATCGCAGCTACAGAAGCTGCTTATGTAGTAAGTAGAAAATATGAGAAAATGTTATTGCAGAAGTCGTTTTTAACATTGTTTTGTTTCTCCTGAGTTTAAGTTGTTATTTGTGAACTTCAATCAAATAGGTATTTTGGCCCTACTGAAGAGCAAGCTGTCTCAAAATCGTAGACCCTACAAGAGGCAGTCAATATAGTAAAGAAGAAATATCAGAAAGATTGCATAGAAAAGTCGTTAGTAAGATTTTGCCGTGTCTATACCCACTTTTTCCGGCCGTCACCTAACTTTGTGCTGATTTTTGCTAGCTGCGGAAAACGAGCAATCTGTACACTGACGATCACGCTATTCCGAAGCTGTAGCTAAAGGAATCGCTTGAGATAATAAGGAAGAAAAATAACAGAACTCTGCTTACACAAGAAATTAAGATGTTCGGTTTTATTCAATTTTTTTTTATCTTCAAGTTACTTTATTTTGTTCGTTATTAGCGACGACAAATTCGGGAGTTAGGGTACTCACGGGCCCGCTATCCCAATATTATTGCTAAGAACGCTTATTTTACGCCTCCTTATCGTACGTTTATTCACTTGGGTTCTTGTACTTATATAGAGAGAGATTAGCAAAAGTAATCAGAACTTTTCACTGTTTCTTCAAAGGAACAAAATAAAAGCGCAGCCGGGGGAATCACATATATTTATAGACTATTGATAGACATCTATAGACTGTCGATAGAACATCTTTAATATAATCTAACACTAGATTGATGGCCACAGAGATAAGGCTATCTAAGATAGATAAGATAAGATAAGATAGGAGTTTCTCAGGCATAATATGGACTCGGGCTGATTGGAGAACTATGGGAAACGTCTTCGCCCTGCAGTGGACCTTAGGAACGAATATGAGTATCACTACTATAGATTAAGTGATTATGAGACAACGTAATCTACCGTAGACTCATCGAGAGTTAATGTTGACCCAAGAGTTGGATACCACCAAAGCTTTTCGTTCAGTCACATTCCACGCTGAGAAAGTTTTTCATCATTTTTTTACCACGTCACATTTTTCTCGTAGTCCACATGTCTAACGAACGTCGTATTTGACTTTGCATCAATCACGAGAGCAGACGTTAACTTGCATTCACTAGAACAACAACGTTTCAGGACGCACCCTTAGCCCTATACGTAGCTGAGTATAATTAATAACCGCAAAAGACAGTCGACATAAGGGACCCATCTTCCTTTCGATCAGTTTGCGAACCTTATGTTGCAAAAAAAAAATATATAAAGTTTCATTTATAACCACTATCGCGTTTCTAAACGTTCCGTATTCCACTTTGTAATGTTGCATTCTGTTTTTATTTATTTCAGTATACCACTGGTTCTGCAACCATGCATATATGCACGTTTTTCTGCGTTTTGTGCGCAATATACCGTTCGCTGTGTTTCCTTAATCCACCGCCTAATAGTTTCCGAATCAAGGCTTTTAGGGTAAACAAAATTGAACGAAATAAGGCAAAATGCTCTTAAACGCTACGCGAAGCTGGTTACATCGAAAGACTTCCAACGATAACCACAGAGTGAAGGAAAACTACGCTGTTGCTATTTATGTATTAATTAATTAATTTATTTATTTATTTATTTATTCAAGATACCTTACAGGCCCCAAGAATGGGCATTGGATAAGGTAAGCTTCAAAAATTTTACATAGTATAAAGAGCATACAACGATACAGAAGATAAAGTGCTTTGTTAATAATAATACAACAAAGAGTCAAGCTTGTGCAGCATTGCTCAAATAAATCGGTAAATGTCGTCCACACGTGCTTTTCATATAAGATCTATGTCGATAACAACTTAATAGAGATAAAATGCTCTGATTAGAAAGACTCCTGCAACTACATATTCTTAGCACTCTGAGTTCCGATTACGGCTCTGCGATTGCAAATTTTGTTTTCTGATTGCAGTTTACCAATTGTGGCATGCGAGTTCGTACACTTGGAACGAATTCCGAGGACGAAAACAACAATTTCGATAAGGCCGTTCGCGGAGTGCACGACGAAGTACAATGGCATTTCAGTTATTTTTGTGCTTCAATACACAACGTGGCGTTTTGTTTACAAAAAAGATAAGTGGGACAATCAACGAACAGCACATTTTTACCGCAACTTAGACTGCGCTTATGTCAAAACAGGCGTTAGTTTCAAACTTCATTCCAAGCGGACGTGTCGTAAGAGCTCGCTGGCTTCAATTCGTAAAATACTACACACCATGTACAATAATGTTAACTAGTTGAAAAGTTCAGTAAAGGAATTTTGTTCAACACTAAATTAGCATATTGATTTCTTTTTTTTTTTGTGCACGTATGTCCGCTTCTTGGAGTAATTCACGCACATGAAGTAGATTTGTGCTATTACCACAGGCGATTTTTTTTTTTTAATTCTAGTTAACTCTGAAAAAAAAAAAACTTGTATAAATAGCCACTACGACCTTTTGCGAGAAATTTCGGCATTCGCACTGTCCGAGGCGCTGTACCTTAGAAGTTACTCGCTATAAAATAATATCTGAATTTTTTTTCTTGCTGGCTAAACATTCATTGCGATTCTCAAACATCTAACGCATGGCATACTCAAGTAATATTCTTCAGTCAATAATATTACTCTATCTGCCACCGGCGACTTCTTCTTTAATTTCTGTTAATATTTGTGTCTAAACGAAATACACCACGTACGAGAGCATCCCCTTGAGTGCATACTGAGCTACCGACTCACACGCGTCAGAAGTTCGAGTATACTTGAAGCAAGGACACGAGAGGGCGCGATTTGCAAGTCGGTGAAACGGCGAAATCGTGTGGGCCTCTGAATACGAACATCGAATCGAAGAACGGAACATCGAATCGAACAAGGAATCGAAGGGACAACACGTGTCCTGTTTATACCTGAACCGACCACGCGTGTCCTGTTTGTATCCGTGAAGAGGAAGAAAATTAAAGCGGCGACGCGGTGTTCTGTTTATTATCCGCGAAGAGGAACGGAATCGAAAAGATAACGCGTGCCCCCCTTTCGCAAACACACTCCGATTGACAAGCATTTGTTGTGAGGGCAACCTTGATTTCCCTCTGTAAACGCACTTGAAACGCAATCATGCACTTATTATATAAGCGCTGCACCAATGTGGATTAAACGCTTCGCATTACAGAGAGAGAGAGAGAGAGAGAGAGAGAGATTCAATCGACCGCAGGAACCGGAATTCTTATTTGGGGTTTCATGGCTGCCGAAAATCGTCAAGCCTAAATTAACTGGAAACGGAAGCACGAGGCTTGCAAATCTCCAACTGTGTTTCAAAATATACAGTTGTACATATGTATATATTGGAGTTCCGTAAACTGCGTTTTTTTGAACACAGGAAGCGGACAAATTTGATGTGCGAGTTTACGACTCACGACTGGTGAACTTGTAACAGTGCTTACAAGGGTTTCGTAAAACTTGTAATCAAAAGTTAGTGGCGTATTGCAGAGCGACATATAATTTATTTATTTATTTATTATTTATCTTTGCGTTCATTTTGCCTGTTTAGATAAATATTATAGGTGCAGTTCACAGAATTGTGGCAGTTTCTCTATTTTGCTTAACTACAGAAGTTTCAGCTTCATGCTTCAGACTTTCAGGGTTCTCGATGTTCCCAACTTATTGTGAAAAATTTGATGGCCTCGTCGAAAAACCTACTGAAGCCGCCGCAAGCAGCCGCGGCTGTAGATTTTACTTTTTTTTTTATTATTCACTTGACTGCAACAAACATCATCCAATTCGGCCTTATGCAACGATTCCTCCGTTCCCATGTATTCAGATTAAAGCTCCTGTTTGCACGTTTTTCTTTTTTTCTTTTTTCTTTTTTTGCCCATGGACTGGCGCTGCCTATGCACCTCGCGCAACGAAGGCATTCTTAAACTTCCTCACAGGCAACGGTCTCCATGCGGTACCTTAGTTTGTTGAACGCTGTGGCGCGTTTTGTGTACGTCCGGGTATCTGCGTCGTGCACAGCGCAAATCGTTTCATTTTTCGTGACGTCCATATTGAGTAACACGCCAGGCGTGTACCACGCCCACAACAAACAACGCAAATACAAATAACACAAGTAAAATATTCGTTTCTTGATAGCTGTACACTTGAACAGCCAGCCCGCATAATCACGGGTGCTTGCGTGCGCAGGCGCTTGTGTACACAGGTCCAGGTACAAACACGGATGCTTTTAGCTAAGCCTCTTGAGCATTCATTAAAGAGTCTCTCTCTTTCTCTCTCCTAGGTAAAGATCGCTCTTGAGGCGAGGATTTCTAGAATTTGGAAGCTGCGCTGGCCCTCCATATAGCAAAGCAGATCACCTGATATCAAACAATGTAATTGGGTTAGCCGGTACACTGACTGAAGACAACGATCACCGCAATACGGACGGGAACACAAATACCGTAGAGCTAACTTTCAACTGTCCGTGTAAGTGCGCCGGTCTTTACTGTACGTAATTCCTTGCACGCGTATAGTCAACCATACAGGGTGCTTTTCTTTAACGCTGTACCAGATTTTTTTTAGAAATTGCCTCAGGCAGGTAGCACAATTCTAACCGTTGACCTAATTACTTGACGAGGCGGCCGTTACTTCTACGAGAAACCAAAATGCCTAATTCGATAATTAAGGTCATTACGCTAATTAAGCTTTACAGCGAAGCTGCTTGTGGCTAGGGTTCCGTGAAACTTTCATGTGTGCGAGCAAAAACTATCATCATCAGCAATGGTTCGTGCCGTTGCTCGAGCGTTCATCGTCGTCTTCCACAGCTGGCTCCGTTGCCGCTCATCGTGCCAGCGTTCCCATACTGGTCCTCCTCGCTGAGAAGGCGCTGACGGCACTGGCCCCACTGCCAAGGTGATTTCGGTCTCAAATTATTTATCTCAATATATCGCGAAATGAAAAGAAGAACGCATACAACGAATCTGCATAACGAGCGCATAGCACGAATGAACCCGAATCTATAAAAATAAATGTGTGTGCGTACCTTTCGTCACGATGACCAGCGATCAACACAATAAATATATCCGTACCTTTGTTTCAAATACACAATACCCCACGCTACGGCTACAAATGCCATCTAGCCTTTCCCGCGGCGAAACAACCTTGCTGTGCCGCTTGTGGCTGGGAGTGGCATGCGCGAACGCATACTCCTATCATTTGGGAATGGCTGAGAGCGCGATGTGCGACCCCTGTGGGTGCGAGGAAACCAGCGAGCACCTATTGTGTACCTGCCCTCGCTACGATGTCCAACGCCTCTCTCTGCGGGCAACTTTCTACCGACTGGACTCGAGACCGTTCACCGAGTCAAAGATACTCGGACCGGGGCCACACCCGTCACTGGCTCGAAAAGCGATTCGTGCGCTAGTGCAATACTTGGAAGTGCACTGGCTTAAGAGACCCTTTATAGTGTCCCTGTGCATAGTGTCCCTCCCGCACGCACTCAGTGCTTTCTCTCTCCCTTTTGTCCTCTTTCTGTTCCCCTTTTCCCCACCCCCAGTATAGGGTAGCTAACTGGATGCTCTTCTGGTTGACCTCCCTGCCTTTCCTACCCTTGTTTTCTCCTCTCTCTCTCTCTCTCTCTCTCTCTCTCTCTCTCTCTCTCTGTCACCTCTTTGTCATGTGCAACGCAGCTTCGATGGTCATCCACGTTCACAGAGTGGAATGCCTTATGTCTTTTTATTTAACTTCTTTAAGGAACATATTTCAACCAACGAATTATAGCCGATGAGTTCGCAAGGTGTATCCACTAGGGACGAGCTCTCAGGGTTGCACCAGGTTCGAGATATTTATTTTGAAAGTGCCCTACGATATGAATGGTGTCCCAGTTACTTTTGTGCTTGGACACCGAAAGCTGCATTTTTCCTAAAAAGAAGTTACTGGACCGCCAATGTACTTGGTCGGACACTTTGAAAATTAATATGTCGAAACTGGTGCAGTCCTGAGAATTACTTATGGATTAAATTATGGACCGTAATGTAGTTAATTAAAAAGTTATTTAGCGTAATTATGTTAATTTCCAATTAAACATTTTGGTCTCTCGCGGAAGCGGTGGCCATCTGGTTGAGCAATTTTGATGAAGGGTTAGAATCACGCTATCGGCCACAGTCAAATGTTAAAATTTTGGTGCAGGTGGATAAAGACATCCTGTATTACGATATTAGCAATATAGCTGGCCTACTTTTTCGCTACATGTGTAATAAGCCCCAAGAGGACCACACTTTTGTCAGTGTACAGTAAAAATTTTATGGCATCTGCACACAGCCCGCTCGACATGTATATATATAATGGAATGTCAAATGTCCTTGCTTTCTTTATTTTATTTTGCGGAGTAAACGTTAAGCAGGATCACTCACAAGCATGGAAATGTCTGTTCTTGATTTTTTTTTTTTTACATATTGTCGAATAAGAATGTCTCGTATGCGCACAATGCAACAGGGAGACAAAAGTGAGACAAGAAAGTGAGACAAGTGCAAAAGAAATTAAACATAAGAAAAGCTCGACAAAATGCGTTCGCAGAGAAGACCGCAAATACTTCTTGATTTACGAATATCGGCTTTCTTTTTTTCTGCTCTCCTATCTTCTACCGTCCCCACTGCGGAGCAAGAAATGGCGGGAAGATAATACATCTCCGCGGCTTTCTCTCGACAAAGTGGCATTAAGCACGACCATCCGCATTTGAACATTTCCCTTTTAAGTTTTTAGCACGTTTTATCCTTTTACGATTCCGCCTTGCGAATTTTCGCGAGGCGAGCAGACGAATGGCTCGAACTGCAGACGACGTGTACCAGGAGGGAACGTATATTATAGCAGACGACAGCGACGAACCAAGCATTCAACCAACGCCCTCTTTTCGTTGGTTGGATACGTTTCTGTTGCGTCGCAGTCTTTGGGACCACCAAAAAAAAAAAGTAGTCTGGGTTTTTTGCAGTTGCTGGCGATGAATTTTTTGCATTCATAAGTTATTCGGGACGAAGAGCTGCGCCGTGCGGCTTCGGCCCTCTCACGAGCAGACGATGTGGCGCGCTCTGCAGACGAAAGCTAAACGAAAGAAACCCTCGCTATTTCTTTTCTCTATCTTTCAGCGCCACAGTATTCTCCGTTTGCGTTACTTTTACTGTACCAAAAATTTTAAGTGAAATTATTTCTTTCTTTCCCGCCAACAAGGCAAACGGTAATTTGAGTAGAAACGACAGACGCAATCTCAAATGCACGGATAGTATCGACAGGAGCGACCGAAACCGCGTATTTATGCTTTCAACGATACTTCTGTTTTACTTCTATTCTAGCCTTTTCATTTGCAAAATTTTTCGTGCTTGAGTGCAGACTAACGGCACCCGAGCACGGACTCGCGAAGCAGACGACACACACACTGGAAATAACAGAAGATCGACGGCAAGCGACGAGGAAAGGGCAGAGCGGAATCCTGCACTGTCGCACCGGCGGTTCCGCATTAATAATCTTCGATTGGCATGGCAGAAATCGCGCACGACCGCGTGACTAGGCCTGGCGCCGATTGCTGTTACGCCAGCCGAGCGAAAGAGCCAGAGAAATCAGCCAGGAGAAAGAAAAAACAGAAACGCGGCCCACCAAAGGCGCAACCACAGGCGGAGCGAGGAAAGCTCGATGTTCTAACAAAAACACGCACGAAAAGCGGGCTCTCCCTCCACCACTACCGCGACCCCTTTCCAGAAAGGAAAACGCAATTTCTCTCCCATAACTTGAAAGGAAAGTGCACCTAAGACTGTCAGACGCACACACGCAAAAGAAGTATTTTACCTTTGCGACATCCCCCAAACCTTTTCCAGACAAGTGCCCACACACTCTCACTTCTTTTCTGTATACGTGCAAAGACAGCGTGAGCAGAAGACGCACAGACGTGCATGCGAAGCCAATTTATACGCATCTTACATCCCCGCACAGGAACTTTTGAAAGAAAGAAATACTAATAAATTTGTGTTTTTTACCTTCCTCCCATCTGGCAGAGCCCTCTCCCCATGGGCGCGCAAACAATGTCTCACGCAATTACGAACACCCACCCTTTCCAGAAGGCACGTTCTGACAGGCGTAGTTGAGAATTTTCACTAAGACGGCGACATGGCAGTGCACTTTCCTTTTCTTAACATTTTCATCCCATGTCCCCTTCCCCAGTGCAGGGTAGCCAACCTGGCTCAGTCCTGGTTAACCTCCCTGCCTTTGATTTAGCCTTCGCTCTGACAGACGGGCGCAAACACACACTCAAGCAATCCTCTCTCTCTCTCTCTATATATATATATATATATATATATATATATATATATATATATATATATATATATTCCTTTTACATCTATCTATCGCTCCCTCTGTATATTTCTCGCTCTTTCCCGCTACCTTTCTTCCTCTCTCCGGCAAACGTGTGGAAAGGAGCGTTCCCCAAACACAGCCATAAAAAAAATGTCTCTCCTCCTCCTCCAGGGGCGCAATACGGAAGCCCCTTTCGCGAGGGCAAAACGCACAGACGACGCCCAGACGCAAGCAGACGCCCTACACCCCTCTCGCACCGAGCGCGCTCCGTGAAGCCCTTTCGCGCGCAAGGTTCCTGCACCCGAGGCACTATATCCTACACCATCCTGCACTCTCGACCAGCCCCGGCCGGGCGCAAACCAGGAGTGCCGCGCACTCCCCCCCACCCCCCTCCACCTTTACCACTCCCATCTCTCCCTCTCTTCTTTTGCGCCAGCGAGGGGAGGAGAAGGATCGATGGCCGCACCTCCGAGCCGCTGGTCTCCGCACTGCGCCGGTTCAGGGGATGGCACGCACTCAAACTCCAGCGCACGCTTTCTCGGGCCGCCACCGCGCACGGAGCCAAATGACCGCCCCGCAGCTAGCTGTTGCGTTCTTTCCCGGATAAAAGAGCCTGCCGACCCGCGCTCCCGCGTTTCCCGGATATAAGCGACCGCGCGAGCGCGAACTGTGCGAAAGGCTGGTACGGTCGGACTGAAGAAGTGCCCGCATAACTTCGAGCTCCTTCCTCCCGTGTTGCGCGATCGTTCAAACGCTCCTCCGTGAAAATATACGCCTTGCGTTTTGCCGGATAAAAGAAAAAACGACGGGCGATTTCTTATCTGGGGTTCCCACCGCATTTTCTCCTGACAATGCGACGCTCGAGTTGCAGATAATGGACAGAGGGACAATGGAATCTTCAGCCTCAGCTGATGTACAGCGCCTGTTCTCGTCTCCTTTTATTTATTTATATTTAGTCTTTATCTAGTTGTTGGGCCTACAGGTCGTGAATATGTTCCAACTCCACCCCAGTTCTTGCTACTCGGACGACAAAATCCCGGATAAAAAAAAACGTGAAATGACCTGCCCCGACTGGACGGCAGTAACTGCTGCGTATCTCGGGTAAGATAAACGACGACGTGCGGCTGCGTTCCTCGGATTTAAGAAATGACGGGGCCGAAAACGAACAGACTGACGGAATCCCGAATCCTGCCGAGCCGCTCAGCTCGGTGCTCGAAGATGGCCCGGGCTTCAGCGACCTTGAAAAGCAACGAAATAGTTTGTTCTCATTGATGCTACAGCTAGCTGTCGAACGCGCATGCCAGATAAAAGCAGGATGCGACCCCGTATTTCCCTGCTGAAACCATGCGGGGCGGAGGATGCATACACCGGTGGCCAAAAGTACACGGGCCACATACTCTCCGAAAGAACAAAGAGAAACTGGAATCATTCGCTATTCAGGCGGAAAAACTGAACTTCAACGTGCACTGTAAAGTTCACGGTGCCAGGCTTGAACTGCAGTCTTCAATTTCAAGTTACATTCATAGGCGGAGAAGGAAATCTGCTTTACCGTGAAGCCCGTTGTCTGTACTCCTTTTGCCGAGGAGGACCCACTGATTGACGGATTCCCGAATGATTTCTGCACGGCTATCTCTCCTCCTTTCGCGACTTTCGGAAATCGTGAAACAACCCGGCCCTAATTAAGCTATCGCTGTTACATTTCCTGGATAATGATACGCGGTGGCCGAAGATAGGGATTGACAGAATCCCGCATACATATATATATATATATATATATATATATATATATATATATATATATATATATATATATATATTTGTGCTTCTCAATTTACAGTGATAGCGGTCGTAAACAGTTGCTTTTGCGGCGTCGGCCGTATGCGCCGCCGTCGCAGGCACACTTGTCGTTTAGGTCACGTGAGATAGCTTCTCGGAAACGAGCCTTGTCACATCGTCATTACCACAATAGAACTAAATGTGCTGAATTTTTCTCGAAGAGACAAAAAGCGCCACAACGGGTAAATCGACGATGTGTCACTACGTGCAGGCACGTGGCGATTCGTTTATGAACGAGTCCTGCGCGTCCCCCATTCATCTACATGCGAATGCGAAGAACAGCGTTGGTTATCGAACCAGTTGCTATGCAAAGCGCAAAATGGCGCACGAAATCAGCGCCTAGGTGAAAGAACCTAAACGAACCTGATGGCACCAAGCGAAACGAAGAGCAGGTAAAAGGAAAAAAAAACGAACAAATAGCTACGGTTCTTTGGAACAAACTGTTTGTGCGCCTATGCTAATCATTTCTACAAGAGAGTGTTATTCGGAAGTTATACGTTGCGTAAGCACTGGTTTTTTTTTTTTTTTTCAATGCTCTTGTCTGGCGAACCACGTGTGTCATGTGTGCCTCCGAGATGTGCGCTCAGCTGGAGTTTTACTTGCGATAAACAAGTTATAGAGTATGCACTGGTTTCTGTGAACGTGTCTGAAGCCCTTTCTGTGTCATATGTCGAAGCACGCTAGCGAAACGAAACAGGCGGATAAAAACACAAAGGTGCGCGCCAGGATATCGCAAGCAACAGCTGTCATCTCGGCTTTTGCTAGCTAGATGGCGCAATGCTAGTGGGCCACCTAGTGAGCCCAGATGCAAGCCCTGTAGCGCCACCTGGAAAGCCATCATAGGCAGCGGTAGAGCGCAGACAAAGAGGCTTCACCACTTGAACTTCGGCGAATTTGCTAACGCTCGCACGTCAACGTGAGCACGAAACTAAGTTCGGTTAACAAGAGCGCTTACGTCAGCGGCATCGTGCGCAGACCTTAACTTGCCGTCGCAAGTCCTCTTATTATCGGCTCTCTGCGAAGAGACTTTAGCTTTTTTTCTGTGAGCTAGGGGCTGCGAAATGACCTGCCAAAGCCTGCGCACATCTCTTTTTTCAGAGTGGTGAGCTGTTTTCGCAACATATGAGGTGTCGGCCTCCAAACAACGGTTCCAAATTGCCTTGTCATCGTCACCGTTCGCAGAATACCGTGAAGCCCTGAAATTTTCGCCACCTTCTCCAACAGGATTGAAGCTTACGAAACTTCGGGGCACGTCAGAGGCATATATGCAGCGGCTGATTCTGGCAGCTCGAATTCAGGACGGGAAACAGCAGCAAAAGTACCTAAAACTTCATAAGACAGAAATACGGGCACTGTATATCCGCTTCGCGAAAGCTTTTGCGATTATTGTGATTACTCCCGATTTTTTTTTTTTTTTTTTTTTCTGAAACGCAAACTGAACGACGGCACTGCAAGAGACAGGCTGGATTCCTCGACGCCATCCTTTAGAGATGTTTGTTTATCCTTCTAAGCGTTCCTTACTTATTTTGTGAATCTCGTAAGCTACGCGAAGAGGCCACGAAGCCAGCAGCTACTTCCCGCCGTGACGAAGCTTAAGCTATATGCGCCAAGGAAGGCGTAGCGACCGAACGGACAAATACATTCCCAAACACTATATATGCTACGTTCACTCTGTTGGGTGTACTTCTTCGTTACTTAGTTCGTTCATTCGTTCGGTTCTTCGTTTGTTTTTGTGCGACTGTGTGTGTGTTTGCGCGCGCGCACACTAAGCTGCGAAGAACCACTGGGCCAGCTGTTGCGTTTGCTCGAGACGTATGGTAAGCCTGACGTCTGTGCGCCCACACAGAGAATCCACTCTGAGTAGTTCTGCGACCGATGACTTTTTTTTTCTCTGTCTCTCTCGTTTTCTTTAGCCCTTCTAAGCGCTGAAGTGACCTCGAAGCTGGATATTGCATT